>NC_043002.1:20592570-20607570 GCF_006345805.1 Octopus sinensis
ATATAATTTACGTAATACACTTATTTGCGTGTGTTTGCGTGTAGTAAATGGAATGCTATGTAGACATGTAGCTCTTAATGCCTTTGTCCCACCCTTTTAATTTTATATAAGTATATATAAATAAAGGGTAAGGGCAAAGATTCTCTTCGTTCATGAATGACGATGGGATTGTACCTAGAAAGTTCCCCTCTGAGGCACAATTCCGGGCAAGGTTGTTTTATGGAAGACCAGCAGTCGCCCATGCATACCGACCGCCGCTCTCCATTCCACCAGTGTTATCCAAGAGAAAGGCAAAGACCGATACAGCTTGGCACCAGTGACGTCACTATTCATTTCTACAGCTGAGTAAACTGGAGTAACATGAAATAAAGTGTCTTGCTCAAGAACAAAATACACATCCCGGTCCGGGAATCGAACTCACTACCTCATGATTGTGAGCCGGACGCACTAACTCCTGAGCCGTGCGTCTCCCCCCTCTCTCTCTCTATATATATATGTAATATATGTATGTATGTATGCATGTATGCATGTACGTACGTACGTACGTATGTATTGAGGAGAAAGAGGAATGAGAGAAAGAGGAAAAGAGTGAGATGGAAGAAGACGCCCTTCGTTTCTCTTTACAAATTCTTTTGAGGATATGAGGTGTCTGTATGCAGGGAGGATAAATCATGAATGGAACATGATATACGGAAACTGCAGACGTCTGGTGTGTGTTTGTGTATGCACACAATGTATATGTGGACCATGATTCACTCTTCTTATCTTTGTAACTATTTCTGTTGGAGATGTAAAAGGGTGATGAAAAAAAAGTTAATCTCAGCGGAATTTGAACCCAGAGCGAACAAAATCGGAACAAATGCCTATTTCTTTACTACCCACAAAGGGCTAAACACAGAGGAGACAAACAAGGACAGACAAACGGATTAAGTCGATTATATCAACCCCAGTGCGTAACTGGTACTTATTTAATCGACCTCGAAAGGATGAAAGGCAAAGTCGACCTCGGCGGAATTTGAACTCAGAACGTAATGGCAGACGAAATACCGCTAAGCATTTCGCCCAGCCTGCTAACGTTTCTGCCAGCTCGCCGCCTTTTATCGGAACAAATACCGCGAGGGAGTCTATTCAGCGTCTAACGCTTCAGGCAATTTGGCGGTCTTATTTCGGGACACCATATGGTTTCAAATTTTGGCACAAGGCCGGCAATTTTAAGGGAGTGAATAAGTCGATTACATCGACCCAGTGTTCAACTGGTAGTTATTTCAAGCACGAAAAAATGAGAGGCAAAGTCGACCTCAGCAGCAATGAAACCCAAAACGCAAAGAGCAGGAAGAAATAACGCTAACTGTTCTCTCCGAATCGCGAACGACTCTACCAGCTCGTCGCCATATTTTGAGACATAAATTAAATTTATCAGTATATAAATAATAGAGAGGCTTCGATATCAAAAAGGATAAATTGGAAGAAGGAATACGATTCAACTGAGGATCGAATCTATGTTTTCAGTTTAATGCAAAGGAGAATTATTTTTTTGAGCGGGGTGGATTTTGTTTCAGTTATACCTTAATCTCAATGACAGGATCTTAATAATTAATATATATGATCAAGCGTGCTAAATTGTGAAAATAACCTCTTCTAGGTCCTTATCGAATTCTCACGAAAATCTTATTTTCTGATTCAAGTGATACAGCACGTAACGATTATTGTGTTGAAAACAAAGACGAACATGGTGTATGTGTTTAAATGTATAAGTATAAATAATTTGCATTTATTAATGCACAAATATTTGTGTATGAAGTATGCGTGTGATGTAGTAATATATATCTTATATATATATATATATATATATATATATATATATATATATATATTACTACATCACACGCATACTTCATACACAAATATTTGTGCATTAATAAATGCAAATTATTTATACATATACTTTTAAACACATACATATATGTATATATATATATGTATATATATATATGTATGTATCTATATATATATATATATATTATATATGTATATATATATATATGTGTGTGTGTGTATGTTATATATATATATGTATATGTATATATATAGTGTGTGTGAGTGTGTGTGTGTGTGTGTATATATTATTATATATATTATATATATTCTATATATACATACATATACATATATATATATATATATATATAATATATATAGACGAGAGAGAGAGAGGAGAGAGGAGAGAGAGAGAGAGAGTAAGAAATAAAGAGAGTGAGAGGGGCGAAGAAGAGGGAGAGAGAAGAGAGAATGAGGGAGAGGGGAAGACATTGTGGTACTGTGCCTCACCCTTCATATCTCATAATTATTTCTGTTGGCGGTGTGAGGTGCCAGTGTGTAGGGACGAGGAAATTAATGACTGCTCACGTTAGAAGTTTTAGTATCAACTCAACGATTCAGATAATCAAATTAAGGGATCAGAGTTCCGCGAAAACTGAGGAAGATATGGTTGAAGGAAGCAAATGAGTAACCACCGCCCGATTTTTGTTTAAAGAGCCCAATCTCCCGTCTGCTTTCAATGCAATACTAACATAAGAGATAGGGAGAGATATGATATAGTTTCAAATTCTGCGATTGTCGGTCGTTAAAATTATCGTTAAAATTTAGGGACACTCACGTACAACTGTGTACGTGTCGAAACCCATTCATAGTTAGCACACGTATTTATACACACAAATGTATGTAAAAATACGGATAAACAAATATCTCAGCTCCCATAGCTTTAGGTGTATTAGATAAGAATATAATAAAATAAATAAATAAATGCGCCCTTTTAAAGCCTAGCCAGGCTCATGGGCCCGGTTTCCCAGTTTCAATTGCGCATGTGTTCCCCAGCTGGACGGGACGTCAGTCCATCGCAGCATTACTCATTTTTGCCCGCTGAATGGACTGGAGCAACGTGAAATGAAGTGTTTTGCTGAAGAACACAACGCGTCGCCTGGTCCAGGAATCGAAACCACAATCTTACCATCATGATGCTGACACCCTAACCACTAAGCCACGCGCATCTACAGATAAGAATATACATGTGTGTAAATGTGTATGTATGTATGTACACACACACAACCATCATCAAGATGGTCTGTTTGTATCTCTGGCAGAACATAAACTCCTTATAGCAATCTTCCAATGCATGTTATCCAATGTTTTCTTTTCTCTTGTTTTTATGTTATCTATTTCACCTGTCATTTCTTCTCTATCAATCTCACATATGTAATCCCCGAGGGTCCTGCTTTCCTTTCCTATTCTGGATTCCATTCCAATGTTTGCTTTGCCAAACATTATTCTGGTTTTTCTAATGTAACGCCTGTCTATCTCCACTTACGTATTCCTATTTGTCAGTCAAATAGTTCCTGCTTGGTTCTGCATCAGAGGTATTTGTGGCTCAAAATTTACCGATATCTAATGTTTAAGATATTTCTGGATGTTTGGAGTCTTCCGAACATTCCGAAATACCTTAAAACAACGGCAATTAGCGGCGAACATATTCATTCGCCACTAATTGCCTTTATATAGTAAGACAGATTTGGCGTTACTATTAAAAATTTGCAGTTGAATACTTCTAGACTCTTTGTTTTCTAGACAAGCATTAAACCGTTGGAGCTTGAATCGCTTTTCCAAGTTATGATTTGTACCGCTTCGTTGTTTAGTACCGCTTCGTTTTGTTTTGTACCGCTTCGTTCTGTTTTGTACCGCTTCGTTCTGTTTTGTACCGCTAGTTCTGGATATTTGGTCTCCTAGATACATAAAACATTCCATTTCATTCAACATATGACTTTTTCTTTTTTGCTACCGTGAGAAAGCCAAGGTCATCGCTTTCAATCTTCTTGATCTCTGTATTTCAACATTAAGCCCCGATCTGGCTTTCACTAGTGTATCTGTTAGTCAAGCTGTCTTTTTCTGTGTGTCTACAACATTCTTAAATATCAGACAATTGTCGTCCGTAAGTCTAGATCCTTCAGCATCTAGATTTTACGCCCTTTTTTTGTTTACGTAGTGTAACTTCACCTAGTGAATCGCCTTCAAGCAGATCATTAGTTTATTATAATCATCCATTCTTTATTCCTGTTTTTATTTTGAAAATCTCCCATTACATATTACTTGACAATGGGTATCTTTGTAGATATCAATGAGCGTAATGGGGATTCCACAGCGGTGGAGTAGACCCCCAAGTCACCTTCCTACCAACAAAATTGAAAGCTTTTTTTAAACTCGATTGTTAGAAGATGATCCAGGGTGTAAGAATATGGTCAATACAAGGCTTATCCTTCCTAATTCCTGCTTGTTGTGCCCTTGACATCTGTTCGACAGCATTTTTCGATCTGTCAAAAACGATCCTGTAAGTACCTTGCTGGCTATTGATACATGATCTTATACCAGTTTTTTCACTCGCTAAGATCTTGCTTTGCTTGTTGCTTGATAGTTTTGCTTCTATTCAGTGGGTACTTTGCTTTGCCCTTTTGTCTTCTCTAGTGTGATAGGGTGGGGGCTCCCAAGTCAATGGAGGGGTAGATATCCTCTCACGGGACTTTGAACAAGGTTCCATATGGATCTGCAGCCTTTTCTGTTTTTCAGTACCTTTAGGGTATGCACGCACACACACACAAACACACACCACACACACCACACACACACACACACACACACACACACACACACACACACACACACACACACACACACACACAGGGTATTCAAGTTCTAGCAATTAGTTTCATGCTGTGAAAACACTATAATCTGACAAGCTTATATAACATGTCGTGTGGGCCCAAACAATCTTATAGTGTTTTCACAGCATGGAATTAATAGTAGCTCGAATTTAACTATTATGTATATTAAATGATATTTATCTCTCACTGGATGGAAAACTTTTTTGTTGATATCACTAACGGAACAGTAAATTATATATGCGATGATGTAGTGATGTGTGCGTGTAAATTATATATATATTATATATATATATATATATATATTATATATATATATATATATAAATATTATATATATTATATATAGCATACATATATATTTTATTTTTACATTGCATTATATATATATATACAGGGTGGCCCAAAGCAGGTTTACAGTTATTAAACTATCTCTTTCGGAATCATATATTAACAGTTTAGATCTTAATTATAAAAAATAATGAAAACAATATATTCTCTGATAATTAGTTAATTGTAAGATAGAAATCTAAAATGTAATAAAATGTTTTAAAAGAAGCTTAAAGTGCCTACGTGATAACGAACCTACTTTTGGGCCACTCTGTATGTGTATATATATATTTATATATATATATATATACATGGATATGTATGTATATATATATGTATGTATGTATGTATGCATGTATGTATAAATATGCATATGCATGCATACACACACACACACACGCAAACACACAGATCAGACAGACAGATAGACAGACAGACACACACACACATACACACACACACAAATCGTAGATCCAATAGGAGGAAGGGGAAGAATTTCAACCGTGTTTCGTGGTCTGCTACCACAACAGCTCCTTTATAGGATCCAGTTAGCTCAAGACATAATCAGGAGGAACCACGTCCGGTTTAGGCCCCTACTCCTCTACCGTTTTGACGTGCCCCCCTCCCTTTCAGAGGTGTCTTCAGCTCTGGTGTTGGGTGCATGTCTTCTTTCTTCTTCTTTCTTCTGTTCCCTGGCCTCTTCGATGTAGCGTCAACGACTGTCAAATAGAATTTTTTAAAAAATGTACTCCATTCAGTAAGAAATAAATATCAATTTAATATGCATTTCGAAAGAGTTCCTTATAGTTTCTTGCTTTTACGATGATTTAAATATGCAGATTTATAAAACACGCCATGTATTTCCAACCAATCTTTCAATGTCCGTTTATGCGTTAGGTATATTTTAAAAACCAGGATGATGGGTAGTAAGAAAATAATAAAAAAAAAAAACGAAAAGAAAAAAACCCACAAATAATGTTGATGCTAAAAATGGAAAGAGAGGAAAGAAACGAAAGCAAGCAAATCAAGATCCCCGTCCTCCCTGATTGCAGAAACCACGATTAATGCAGTTGGAGTACAACAATACAATAGAAAATATGCCAAAGTCTGTGAAACAGCAATTCAACTCGGAGCTGGTGGTGTACTCCACTTCGACAAAAGAAACTTATCTACGTATTCACACTTGCTAAAAATTTCAGATCTGGAATTAAGCAGTGTGGTAGAATTCTTGGATGTAAGAAATGCAACTTATGTATAGCAGAAAAATCTTATATCCTTGTGTTCTTCTTTATTGAAATATTTATTTTAGGAGTTTAGTGCAGACTCAAGCACTAAGAGATGGTCTTCCGCCCAGTTTTTGTCTATTGAATTCACTCACATAAAATGGGTCTGCCCGGAGTTATAGTAGATGACATTTATTCAAAGTACTGCGTACTGAAACCGAAACCTCGTAATTGCAAAGCAAACTTCTTGCCTGCGCAGATTTTTCTTTCCATAATTAAACCAATCTATCTCTTAAATATAATTGTAGTACACATTGTGACCCTCAGGTCAAAACATTTTTTACTTTGACTCGTCCTTGTTACACATGTTCTTGATGAACTGTACAATACATTGGTCTTTACAACAGTTATTACTATTTATCATCATCATCATCATCATCAGTATTATTATTATTATTATTATTATTATTATTATTATTATTATTATTATTATTATTATTATTAAGGCGGTGAACTGGCAGAATCGTTAGCACGCTGGACGAAATGCTTAGCGGTACTATGCCCGTCGCTACGTTCTGAGTTCAAATTCCACCAAGGTTGATTTTGCCTTTCATCATTTCGGGGCTGATAAATTAAGTACCAGTGGAATCTGGGATCGATATAATCGACTAGTCCCCTTTCCCAACACTCTAAATTCAGGTTTTGTGCCTATAGTAGAAAGAAGTATCATTATTATTATCCTCAAGGTGACGATCTAGCAGAATCGTTAGCACGCCGAACAAAATGCTCAGCGGCATTTTGTCCGTCTGTACGTTCTGGATTCAAATGGTGCTTAATTTATGGATTCAATGGTGCTTAATTTATGGAAGCTGAAAGGATGAAAGGCAAAGTCGACCTCAGCGGAATTTGAACTCAGAACATAAAGACAGATGAAATACCTATTTCTTTACTACCCACAAGGGGCTAAACACAGAGGGGACAAACAAGGACAGTCAAACGGATTAAGTCGATTATATTAACCCCAGTGCGTAATTGGTACTTATTTAATCGACCCTGAAAGGATGAAAAGCAAAGTCGACCTCGGCGGATTTTGAACTCAGAACGTAAAGACAGACGAAATACCTATTTCTTTACTACCCACAAGGGGCTAAACATAGAGGGGACAAACAAGGACAGACAAACGGATTAAGTCGATTATATCGACTCCAGTGCGTAACTGGTACTTATTTAATCGACCCCGAAAGGATGAAAGGCAAAGTCGACCTCGGCGGAATTTGAACTCAGAACGTAGCGGCAAACGAAACATCGCCAAGCATTTCGTCCGGCGTGGAGGTGCAATGGCCCAGTGGTTAGGGAGGCGGACTCGCAGTTGTAGGATCGCGGTTTCGATTCCCAGACCGGGCGTTGCGAGTGTTTATTGAGCGAAAACACCTAAAAGCTGCACGAGGCTCCGGCAGGGGGTGGTGGCGATTCCTGCTATACTCTTTCGCCTCGCCACAACTTTCTTTGACTCTTTCTTCTGTCGGCCTGCTCGCTTAGCCAGCGGGATGGTGTCATCCAAAGGCTAAAACAATGCGAAGCGCATTGTGACCAGCGATGTGTAGCAACATCTGATAGCCTGGTCGATCACGGTGATCACGGTGATATCTATGTATATATCTAAAGAGTGTCTTTCTCTTTCTTTTTTATCTTAGTTTGTCTCTCTAATCTACATTTATTTTACATTAAAATGTTTCGTTGAATAATTTATTTTTTGAACAACCATTCTTACAAACTAAATTTATTTGTCTTAAAGGCTTCTTCTCTCGCAGTTTTGTTTTTTCATTTCCTTTTCAATTTTATTTAAGCAATCAAGAAATAAAGCAATCAAGAAACAAAAATGGAGAAAGAGCGAGAGGGAGAGATCGAAAGAGAGAGAGAGAGAGAGAGAGAGAGAGCAAGAGAGAGAGAGAGAGAGAAAGAGAGAGAAGTGTGAAAGAGAATCAAAGAATCTGATGGAATTTCGCATATATATATATATATAATAATTATATATATATACATATATATACCAACTCTCTCTCACACACACTTCTCTCTCACAAACTCTCTCTCTATATATACACACACATATATATATATTATAATATATATATATATATATATATATGCCACACTCACATGCACATATACACATATACAAACATGCTAACATACATACATAAAACAAAAACATACGTGCATACATATATATTTGCTAATATGTACATACATACACACACACAAACACAGAGAAAAGAAAGCAGAGTTGAGGCTAAAGGAAGACAGAAAAGCCAACAAACTTCATTCCATCCAATACGGTGAACAATGGCGGGGCGAGAGTTAAGATTTTTGCAAGACTATTAACTAAATGAAACAATTGACTAAATGCAATTGTTTTTATAAACAATTAAATATATGAATGTGCGTGTGTATATGTGTATGCGTGTTTGTAACTTTGTCAGTATATATATATGTTTGCTTGCAAGTACTTATGCCACACGTGTGCGTATGTAATTACATTGTAATGTGTGCATGCACACACGATGATGTGTACGTTATATATATATATATATATACATATATATATATACATACGTACATATGTATATATATATATATATCTGTTTGTGTATATATACATATATATACATACAGCATATATATATTTATACATATATACATACACACATATATTATATATACATATATGTGTATATATATATATACATATATATATATATACATACATATATATATATATATATATATATATATATATATATATATATATATATATATATATTATACACAGAAACACATACAAACCCACATATACATACCTACATAATCTACATACATACCTATGTATATACACACAAATACGCACACATACGCACATATATACACACATATATATCCCTGTCCCCCCCCCTTTTCGTTGGTACGGGTGTAGCAAATAAGTCGATTGTATATATATATATATATATATATATATATATATATATATATATATATATATATATATATTATATATATCTATGTATGTATATATATATATATATATAATATATATATAATAGATTATATATCTTGTATATATATAAATATATTATATATATATATATATATATGTATATTATAGTATAATATATATGAAGAGCTTTTCAAACCAATGAAAGTCCCTGCTGTCTGCCACACACACAAGTAACTGTGATGTCTCTACATTTAGACAGCTGCCACATGGCATTACCTCACGATTCCATTAACTTTTTTGTTTCTCCTGCCTTCATTCAGTTTTTGGTACCTTTTTCTTCCTTTCTATAACCATGTTGAAAGAACTTGATAATAGCAATGGTGACGGCGACAGCAGTGGTAGTAGTGGTGTCAGTGGTGATGATGGTGGTGGTGGTGGTGGTGGTGGTGGCTGTAGTGCTGCTGACGATGATCTGGATTTTATTTAGCCCCAGGTCAGCTCTGACTAACCGCTTACGATCAAAAGCACTCCAACCATAACCATCCTTTGTTTTTGAGACATACATTTGTACGTGCTTAAGCACTAATATACATCTGCACATTCTTTCTCTCTTTCACACACACGTGCGCGCGCGCGTATACGCACTCATGCATGCGTACTCATACACATTCATGCAGCACACTCAGGCACACGAATATATATATATATACATTAAAAGGCGGCGAGCTGGCAGAAACGTTAGCACGCCGGGCGAAATGCTTTGTGGTATTTCGTCTGTCGTTACGTTCTGAGTTCAAATTCCGCCGAGGTCGACTTTGCCTTTCATCCTTCCGGGGTCGATAAATAAAGTACCAGTTTCGCACTGGGGTCGATGTAATCGGCTTAATCCGTTTGTCTGTCCTTGTTTGTCCCCTCTATGTTTAGCCCCTTGTGGGTAATAGAGAAATATATATATATATATATACATTATCTTGTCTGTCTTTATGTTCTGAGATCAAATTCCCTCCTCACCTGCTCCAAGGAAGGCCAAGGTCGTTTCATTTGTTGGGAAAGCGGCGGCCTCATTCGTTTTGCTTATAGACTATCTTTAAAAGGGCCACATCATCAATGGAGAATGGCATACCAACTTGCTGAGGCATTTTACGAAAGGGTATCAAGACCTGACCCCCCAGGAAAACTGACGAAAGAGTTCTTGTTTCATCATGACAATGCTCAAGTACACAAGACCATGGCTTCAATGGCTGCTGTGCGTGACTGTGGGTGATCAGCCTCCCTATTCTCCTTTTGACTATCATCTGTTCGCCAATATGGAAAAAATCTGCTGTTGATGACTTTTTTGATCAACAAGGATGAAAGCTTCTTCACCAATGGGACCCAGACACTGCAACACTGATGGAAGAAATGTGTGGATTGCAAGGGGGACTATTTAAAAAAATAAACCTCATTTGGTTACATTCCAAGTGATGAACTTTCCAGCCAACCTTTGTATGTGTGTATATCTTCAATGGTGGAGGCGCAAAGTGGTTAGGGCAGCGTGCTCGCGGTCGTAGGATCGCGGTTTCGATTCCCAGATCGGGCGTTGTGAGTGTTTATTGAGCGAAAACACCTAAATCTCCACAAGGGTGGCGATCCCTGCTGTACTCTTTCGCCACAACTTTCTCTCACTCTTTCTTCTGTTGGCCTGCTCGCTTAGCCAGCGGGGTGGCGTCATTTGAAGGTTAAAACAATGCGAAGCGCATTGTGACCAGCGATGTGTAGCAACATCTGATAGCCTGGTCGGTCACGGTAATCACGGTGATATCTTCAATGAGTAATGTCATGTTGAATACATACATATATTTAAACACACACACATACACACGAGCGTGCACACACACATTACAATCCTTTCGATCTTTTGTGGATGACCAGAGATAGAAACGGACGTGGTGCAACTTTTTTTAACTAAAAAACATGAAGCGTAACACTTGTTTTGTATTGAGTGCTTCATATGAAGATAATTCATTTCGATTGAACTAATTTTAGCGAAGTAAAATTTATGTACGCTACATATATGTGTTTGTGTGTGTTTCTGTGTACATGTGTGTGTGTGGTGTGTGTGTGTGTGTGTGGTAATTACGTGTACATACGAGTAGTACCTAACATACGATTATCTTCCTCTGACAACATGCTATCAAACACGACCAGAACCTCCTTTTCCATTCAGGTTCCCTCCCAAAGCTTGTCCAGGACGCTACGTTACGGGATCGAACCTAAGATCTCGTGATTGCGAAGCGGACTCCTTAACGACTCTGCAAGCCTCTACTCATACTCATGCGCCTCTAACGCACGCAAACACATTCATACACTCATTCATGCAACATATTGCCCCGCGTAGGTACATATACATACACGCTATGTGTTAGGATGTGCATAGGAGTATGTATATGTTTTATACATACATACATACATACATACATACATATATATACTATATATATATATATATATATATATATATATATATTATATAATATATATAATATATTATATAATATATGTATATCAAAACATATATATACACAAACCTCACACATGCACACATACGTGCAACACGTTCGCAAGCACGCAAGCACGCACACACATACACGCATACAAACGCGCACGCTTACACATACATGCATACACACTCACACATTCACACACGCATACACAATTGCTAGCAAACAAACGTATACACACACACATACACACACACACACAAATACAGACGCGCGCGCGAACAGTTTTAATCTTTTAGATTTGATTAATGAAGCAAAAGCGCAGGAAAAATTGCCAAATATTTAACAACTCTGATGATATTAATGTTTTCAATTAGGTCAGCTGTTAGAGGTCAGAGGTCAGAAGTCAGAGGTTAAATTCCCCTTGAGGCAAGACATTTTAGAAATGCATAGTTTTTTTTTTTGTTTTACTTCTTTTTAATCTGAAACGGTCAAGTGGAAAAGAGATCTTTCACCGCCTTCACCTTGTTGTATGAGTATGTATATATATAAGTGTATGTATGTAGAGAGACAGGCGTAGTGGTGTTGTTAAGAAGCTTGCTTTGCAACCGCATGGATTTAGGTTCGGTTCCACTGTGCGGCATCTTAGGCAAGTGTCTTCTACAATAGCCCCGGATCGACTAATTCCTTTTCAGTGAATCTGATAGACGGAAACTGTGTAAAAGATATATATTCTTTTACTTGTTTCAGTCATTTGACTGCGGCCATGCTGGAGCACCGCCTTTTAGTCGAACAAATCGACTCCAGGACTTATTCTTTGTAAGCCTGGTACTTATTCTATCGGTCTCTTGCCGAACCACTAAGTTACGGGGACATAAGCACACTAGCATCGGTTGTCAAGTGATGGTGAGGAGGCAAACACACACACACACACACACACTTATACACACACATATGTATATATACGACGGGCTTCTTTCAGTTTCCGTCTACCAAATCCACTCACAAGGCTTTGGTCAGCCCGAGACAATAGTAGAAGACAGTTACGCAAGTTGCTACGCAGTGGGACTGAACCCGAAACTTTTATAGCAAGTTGATGCAGGTAGTCTTTGCCGTCTCCCTCTGACTTTTAGTTCATGCAGTTGAAAAAACCGCATTATTTATGAGATGACCCAATATAGACATATATATATATATATATATATATATCTGTATATGTGTGTGTGTGTGTGTGTGTGTGTATGTATGTATATCTTTTTGTCTGTATGTATGTATATGTATGTATATATATATATGTATGTATGTATGTATGTATGTATGTATGTATGTATGTATGTATGTATGTATGTATGCATGCATGTGTATATATGCATGTGTGTGCATGGATGTATGTATCTTTTACTTGCGGCCATGTTGGGGCACTACCTTGAAAATTTTTAGTCGAATGAATCGACAGCAGAATTTATGTTTTAAAGCCAGGTACTTATTCTATCAGTTTCTTTTGCCGAACCGTTTAGTTACTGTGACGTACACAAGCACCGTTTGTCAAACGGGTGGTAGACACACGCATACACTCAAACACACGCACACACACACTAAATTATCACGAAGCTCAGAGGAAATTCTTTCTAAATTTGGCAGAAGGTCACCAATTTTGAGAGGATTGGACCCCAATGGTCAACTGATACTCCTATTGTCAAGTTTGAGAGATAAAAGGCAAAGTTGACTTGATTGGAGCATGAGCTCATAAAGTAAAGAGCCGGAGAAAATGCCGCTAGGAATTTTGTCCGGCGCGGTAACGAATCTGACGGTTTGCTGCCTTTGGCCTACTGGAAATTAATAAAAGAAAAAAAAACTGTAAAGAAACGTAACTGGTCCACAATTGTCTCCATACAAAAGCCATTTCTAAACTGTTGTAGGCACACCATTAAAAATATATCTTTAACTTGAATTAGTCGGAGAAGAATCTTTTCCACCCATTCCTCCTCTACTGGTCCTCAAACTTGATATCTGCTCCGGAAGCTTGCAAATCAGTAGACTCCACTAAAGTACTCGGGAACCACGTGGTTAGGTTTAAATCAGGCAACAGATGGAGTCTGCCACTCAAGAACATGTGCAATTTCTGATTATTAAATTTCCCTTATAAGTCTTTAGTCGATTCGCGGTTATGATAAAAGACACATGTTTAACGTGTCACGTAGCGGAATTGAATCGCAATTCATGTAGCTGTAAATCCATATTAGCGCTCACAAATACCAGTTAAAAGAGAAGCATATAGTGTTCTTTAATACTATCCCCTTGCACAAGGAGTAGTAACTGTTATTCTTTTCTTCGAGCTCTAGGATACATAAGACCAACCGGTTATACGGTTTTCATTGTGAATAAGGGATCGAGATCAGAATATTACTCTCGAACGGGAAGGGGCAAGTCGATTACATTGACTCTTTTACTTGATTGGTACTTTATTTGGTCGAAGCCGAAGGGACGAAAAGTAAAGTTAGCTTTGGAGAAATTTGAACTCGGATCTTGTCTTCCTCATTCGCAAAATGAGTCCCCTCTTAATTTTGCTCAGATTACTTTCAATTTTGGTGAATCGATGCAACTCAACTCTGAATTTTTATTACGATCACCCAATTACTTTATCTCGTAAATTAAAGAATCTGATGTTATTTCGAATTGAAGTTGGGAAATTTGGGAAATTTTAGCCAATTAACAGACAGCGTGGCATTAGCAGCATGTTACCATGACAACCGCATGCTGTGTTGTGGTTTACTGTTGTCTATGTTGATTTTTCATACTTGATTCTTCACACCACCAGATTCTTTTCACCCGCGTGTTTTCTTTTAATTTTTCTGTGTGTTAGTTTATTACATATTTTTCTGTACTTTTTTTTCCTGCGTGTTAATATTTTTACATATTTTTCATTTCATATATTTTTGGGACTCATTGGACTCAGCTGGATTTATGATTTCACTAGGTTAATTCTGTTCACAAAAATGTTAAACCGTTAGCTTCACATTTCAGCAGCTTAACTAAAATTTAACCCACGTAACAGGAAAGGATATCGTGGAACAGAGAAACAGTGGGTGATACAGATAATTTGATATTATTTTTGAATTCTGCATGCAAAAGCGTTTAAGATACAGGTATTCTTTTCCTTGGGACAAATTCTTTGTTGACCAGTGTTATTCTTATCGTAGTTTACAAATACAAGCATGAAAACGTTACTCAACTTTGGAGTTTTGGAGACACACACCACACACACA
>NC_043002.1:20612570-20615070 GCF_006345805.1 Octopus sinensis
AGTCACTCCTCCGCCTATATATATATGTATATATATATGTATTCTTTTATTTTATTTTTTTACTTGTTTCAGTAATTTGACTGCAGCTATTGGAGCACCGCTTTAAAGGATTTTAGTCGAACAAATCGCCCCCAGGACTTATTCTCTGTAAGCTTGTAAGCCTAGTGCTTATTCTATCGATCTTTTATGCTTAACCGCTAAGTTACAGGGACATAAACACACTAGCAACGGTTGTCAAACACACACAAACACCCACACACCCACACACATATATGATGGCCTAAAAGTAGGTTTGCAATTATTCAACTATCTCTAACAGTTTAGATCTTAGTTATTAAAAAAAAATACGAAACCATTTTTCTATGCTAATTTATATAATTATAAAATAGAAATTTAAATATAATAAAATGTTTTAAAAGAAATTTAAAGTGCCTACGTGATAACTGTAAACCTTTTGGGCCATCCTTTGATATATAATATATATAATATATATATATATAATAATATATATATATATATAATATATATATATATATATAGATGATAGATAGATAGATAGATAGATAGATAGATAGATAGATAGATAGATAGATAGATAGACAGACAGATCGATAGATAGATAGATAGATAGACGACAGACAGACAGACAGACAGACAGACACAGACAGACAGATAGATAGATAGATAGAGAGATAGATAGATAGATAGATAGATAGATAGATAGATAGATAGATAGATAGATAGATAGATAGATACTGTGATTAGGCATATACATATGTGTGTCTGTGTGTGTAGCAACTACGAAAGGTAAAAGAAGAACACTTAAGAATTCTAAATCCGAAACTAAATCGGAAATAATCAACACCTCACTAAAAAACAAATTCGTCGATCCGGATTATTACAGAACACATGTTTGTAAAATTGAACAACGGCAACACTTAGGCGCAGAAAACACACAGAACAAAGAATCTTTTCCTAAAAGTTCATGACATTCTGCATTTTAAAAACATTTAAGAAAATCTTTCTTTGAAGATTGTGACTATATCAAAGATTTTTGGCAAAAAATAACAACTTATTTATCAGGCGTAGCTGTGTGGTAAGAAGTTTGCTTCCTAAACCACATGACACTTGGTTCAATCCCTCTGCGTAGTATCTTGGTCAAGTGTCTTCCGCAATAGCCATGGACCGACCAAAGTCTTGTGAGTGGATTTGGTATATGTGTGTGTGTGAGTTTGTTCCCCACAACCGCTTGACAATTGGTGGTGTGTTTACGTCTCAATAACTTAGTGGTTCGGCATAAGCAACCCGATAGAATAAATACCAGGCTTAGCCAAAAGTTGAACTAAAAGTTATTCATGGCCGCAGTCTAATGACTGAAACAAGTATATATATATATATATAATCTATATATTATATATATATATATATACTATATATATATATATATATATATTATATATATATATATATATATATATATAATATATATATATATATATATATATATATATATATATATATATATATATATATATATGTATATATATATATACAGAAAGAGGAGAGAGAGAGAGGAGTGGCGCAATCGTGGCTGGTGGTAATAAGCTTGCTTCCCAATCACATGGTTCCGAGTTCAGTCCCACTATGTGACACTTTGGGCAAGTGTCTTCTACTATAGCCTCGAGCCAGCCAAAGCCTTGTGAATGAATTTGCAAGTCGGAAACTGAAAGTAGCCTGTCGTGTGTGTGTGTGTACACACACACATACAGAAGAAGTACTAGGCTTACAAAGAATAAGTCTTGAGGTCGATTCGTTCGACTAAAGGCAGTGCTCCTGCATGGCCGCAGCCAAATGACTAAAACAGGTAAAAGAATACACACACATATGCATATGTATATTCATGCAACTATAATGTGACTATGTGACCTAGCAGTTAATGTTTTAGGATCATGATCGCATTCGTGGGTTCAATAGCTGGACCAGATAAGCATGTTATACCCTTGTGCAAGGCGCTTCAATTCGTTTGTTCCAGTCTGTTAAGCTGAAAATGAGTAACAACTAGGTCCTAGTGCAGCCCTTCCTCTCTCCAGCAGTGACGTTCACGATATTCTGCTGGGTGAAGTGTGGGAAGGCTTCGTGGGTGTCTATCTCTACTTGCAACTACACAGCTATCTAAAACAATTAGTGAAAGCATGGTAGATGCAGCCAATTCATACTGGCTTCTGATCGTACGTGTGCCTGTTGTATATGTGCAAAATTAAGTGTTTTACTCAAGAGTGTAAGGTGTCGCTCGCTCCAGGAATTGAAACCACAATCTTACAATCCCGAGTCCGACACCCTAACCACTAGGCCACTCAGCTCCACAAAGTCTATGACTGACTGACTATATAATTTTTGTTTTATTCCAAACAAAATATATATTTCTTTACTGCCCACAAGGGGCTAAACATAGAGGGGACAAACAAGGACAGACAAAGGGAGTAAGTCAATTACATTGACC
>NC_043002.1:20622400-20697400 GCF_006345805.1 Octopus sinensis
GATATGCTTTGTTGTTGATACAATTGTTGTTTGGCGGATATTTTGTTGCTATTGTCTGTGATCTGGTAGCCTTTCATCGTGTATTTTCTGTTGTTTTTGTAGTTGCTGCTTCCGCTGTTGTTGGTGTTTCATTTGCTGTAGGTACTACCTCTAGTCATGTAGTTGAATCTGTAATCTCTGTTACTTATACTGCTGTTACTACCGTTAGCGGCTGATGGTTTTACATTAGCTATTAATGATACTGTTGTTACTATTGTGGTTGCATGCTGTTGCTGGTGCTGTTGTATTTGCTTTCAGTACTGTTACCGCTGTAGTGATGGTGTCAGCAGAAGTTGGCGTGTTCCGTCTCTCCTCCTTTGCTGTGGACAGAAAAGTCCTGAAATGGTCTTTTTCACATTACGAATGACAACTTTGATTTCTGCTCTCAACTTACATTACCTGGATTCCACACAACGTTGCTTCTGTTTCCCTTCCATTCACTTCCTAAGACCACTGAAAATGAAGTGACTGAAGAAAAGCAATTACATCGAATATCAGAATATCAGAATATCAGGTGGTGTACACAATAGCTGTGTTTATTGAGAATACAGTGTAGAAAAGTTGTTCGAGCATCATTGAGAAAGTTATTTTCCTAATGTTAAGGCTTTTCACTGAAAAATACCTTTTCAACAACATAACCAAAAGCAAGCGTTATATGTCTCTCTCTCTCTCTCTCTCTCTCTCTCTATATATATATATATATATATATATATATATAACAACATAACTAAAAGCGAGCATATGTATCGTTATCTCCATCGGTGGTCCTTAACTGCTCAGAATTGAAAGTTCTTGGAAAATGCTGAATATTGCAAAATTTAATTAGTCAACCGATCAGCATTATTAGTAAGAATAAGAACATTGATGATGATAATTATACTGGTGATTGTAATGATGGTGATAATGATGTGATGGTGGTGCTGGTGTGATACTGAAGACTTTAGAAGGAAATTACTTAAAAACCTTGGAAATATGTTTCGATGCAGATATAAAAATATGACAACCTGTGACCAATGATAGAGGACGGATGAGAAAATGGGTGGATAAACACAGATAGAGATCAAATTTCATGGGTGGAATATATGCGTGTTTGTGTGTCTGTGTGTGTGTGTGGGGGGGGGGTGCATGAGTGAGAAAAAATATGTGTGTATGTGTGTAAGTGCGTGTATTTATGGGAGTATACGTTGCTTTTTACTCGACTAATAAACCGGAAACTTTTTTCTGGAAGCTTTTTTTACGTACATTTGGCTTTTAAAAGAAACGTAATTAGCAGGGTTTAAAACCTGTAAAGGTGGAACTACAAAAAGCTTCACTATGATAAGAACAATATTAATGAACTCAACTTCCCCTGAAAATAATGAGAAGACACGGTTCTCAATATTAGGGAATAAGATTGGGACAGCGAGCTGGCAGAATCGTTAGTACGCCGGGAAAAATGCTTAGCGGTCGTTCGTCTGCTGTTACGTTCTGAGTTCAAATTCCACCGAGGTCGACTTTGCCTTTCATCCTTTCGGGATGAAAGGCAAATAAGTACCAGTTACGCACTGGGGTCGGTATAATCGAGTTAATTCGTTTGTCTGTCCTTGTTTGTCCCCTCTGTGTTTAGCCCCTTGTCTGTCCTTGTTTGTCCCCTCTGTGTTTAGTAAAGAAATAGGTATTTCCTCTGCCGCTACGTTCTGAGTTCAAATTCCGCCGAGATCGACTTTGCCTTTCATCTTTTCGGGTTGATAAATTAAGTACCAGTTACGCACTGCGGTCGATATAATCGATTTAATCCGTCTGTCTGTCCTTGTTTGTCGCCTCTGTGTTTAGCCCCTTGTGGGTAGTAAAGAAATGGGTATTTCGTCTGCTGCTACGTTCTGAGTTCAAATTCCGCCGAGGTCGACTTTGCGGTATTACGTCCGTTATTATGATCTTAGCTTAAATTCTGCCGAGATTGACTTTGCCTTTCGGAGTCGATAAAATAAAGACCAGTTGAGTACTGGGGTTGATGTAATAGAATTCCCCCCTTCCTCGAAATTGGCCTTGTGCCAAAATTTGAAATCAACATTAGAGACTAAAATTCTGAGAATCATTAATGAGTTTCGACTTCTTATTCATTATGAAGTTTTTATTTTGAGTACTGGGGTTGATGTAATAGAATTCCCCCCTTCCTCGAAATTGGCCTTGTGCCAAAATTTGAAATCAACATTAGAGACTAAAATTCTGAGAATCATTAATGAGTTTCGACTTCTTATTCATTATGAAGTTTTTATTTTGTAACGGTTGAATATATCCGTATATAAATTTAATGTTATGTCCACAAAGTTAATTATGCTAATGTTAGGTGTAATTCTTAAATGTATATTCACTAAATATATTTATGAGGTCTTTTTCAAATGTAACTAGCTCATGATGGTTCATATTATGTGAGATTATATGGTTCTGTACAAAGCTCCTCACAAGGTAGGATATATTTTATGCAACAGATAAAGGAAAATATAAATTCCAATAATTTGACAGATTCGAATAATCCTATCAGGTGGTGCTATTAAGTTAGACATGGCCTGGACCAATCTTTGGTCGAAACATATCTAAGTTTATCTAAGTTTAATACAGCCACGTTGTGAAATACTATGTAAACCAGTGGTTCCTTACCTTTTCACTACCAAAGACCCCTTTTATTTAAATAAGTTTTTCCACGGACCCCAGGATATTCTTTTCTACTCTAGGCACAAGGCTCAAAATTTTTGAGGAGGGTCCAGTAGATTAGATCGACCGCGGTACGCAACTGCTACTTAATTTATCGACCCCGAAAGGATGAAAGGCAAAGTCGAACTCGGCGGAATTTGAACTTAGAGCGTAAAGACAGACGAAATACGGCTAAGCATTTCGTCCGGCGTGCTAACGTTTCTACCAGCTTGCCGCCTTCAGGATATTGAAAGGTTTATCAGCTTAACAAGGATCCTTTTTCCGAAAGGGAGGATATGGTAGTTATGTTGAACGACATATCATTGATATTGTTCCAGTTGTATATAGCATGAAGGTATTGTTGGGGAGTATAGATGTCATCGTTTGTCTTAATCTCTGCTGTCACTTTGATGTAATCAACATAGCTATTAAATATTGCTCATTGTGTTTTTGTCTGTCTCAGAACATTATAAGAAACAAAACGAGACAAAGAACAGTGCCTTTTGATGCGCTACATACTTCCAAAGACTGTTTGGAGAGGGCTTCATAAGCTGCAACCAGTTAACGTCTATAGTTCAAGGAATCAGTGATCAAATTGCTTAACTTCCTGTTAAACCAACAATTTTTACCCGTGGTGTAAGAAACCATGGCTGATCTTCTCACTGGTTGTGATGAAATCAAGATATATTAAGGTGGCGAGTTGACAGGGTCGTTAGCATACTTAGCGGTATTTCGCCCATCGTTACGTTCTAAGTTCAAATTCCGCCGAAGTCGACTTTGTTTTCATCCTTTCGGTGTCAATAAATTAAATACCAGTTGTGTACTGGGGTTGATCTAATCGACTAGTCCCCCCCCCCAAGCGTCGGGCCTTGTGCCTATAATAGAAAGGAAATCAAAATATATGCAGTTAACTGTTAATTCGGATTTTAAACTCTTCAGAATTTGATTGTTTTGTAGAAGCTGTGTCAGATCCTTCTGGATTGGAAACCGTGATGGGTGTTGCTAAAAGCTTCTGTATGTAATTCTCTTCCAGACTCTTGAATGATAGCGTGGGATCTCGGTGGCACATATCTGTAAATCCCAGTTTGTGTCCTACTGTCATCTTTATCATTTGATGCTATTATTGTTTCTCTCAACATTTCTGGATGTCCTCCAGCGTCTAAATAGCTCTGACGTAATATTTTCAAAGGACCAGAAAGGTAGTAGGGTTTTAGTTATAGGGACAGTCGACCATCCGGTTTTGAGACCAAGTTAGTGTCAAGATAGCTTATTGATTCGATTATGTTCTGTTTTGTTAAGTTGCTTGGGAGAATATAACGGGGTGTTCAGTTTGTTGTTCTTTCCTTGGTTTGTCTGTCGGCCTCATAAATAGTAAATGCGAGACGATCTGAATCAGCCAGAAATAAATTCGCTCTCAAAGGCGACTTTACTTCTTGATTCAGATAACCCAGAAGGTTGATATCACAAGCGTTGGCTTCTATTTTATGTATGTTTGTCAAAGGTTTGTCAGAGGAGCTACAATAAGGAGCTATTTCTTAAGGAGGTAGGGAGATGACACATGATGCGATGTTCTGTTTCACATAGCCAATCAGTAATATAGTGTTGGAGCGAAAAAAAAAATCCCTAGCAGTATGGTCTTCTTAGAGACATAACTCCATTTCGCCAGTCTTTCTAGGTAGTAGGCCTGATCTGTTTTTCATAAAGCTTGGTATATAAACCGGAACATCTGTATTTCTAGTATGAGATATAACTCTGTTAATGCAACTACGATAGTATGTTGTATGTTGGACACACACATGTACACACACTTACACACACACTCACACACGTTCTTGTACATACACACACGTACATTATGAACACATACTCGGAAATTTTGTGTCACTGAAATCAGCTGTCAGCAGTTATCCATGTTCCTTATTTCAATTTAACAATTTAAAACCCTTATGGATTATACAAAGCCGGTCCCACGGGATCAATTTCACACGAGGCTATATATGAAATTACCAAATGTTTACTTGAGATGCTAAATAAACTAAACTATTTTTTGTAATTCCTCCCCCAACAACATTTTTTAATGTTTGGATTACGTGAGTGAAATATCCGAAAGGTTCCAGAATTCTCAACCATAATCTAACAGAAATTCTTAAACTTTGAGGAAAGACACCACTAAGAAAATTAAAAAAAAAAAAAAAAAGAATAAAGCTGTTAACCAAACATTGATGTAAATATACAAAAACTAAAGAGGAAATATTGAAGCAGCACAGGCGTTTTAAATACAGAAACATTCACCAATTCTTCATGCTTAAATTTGTTTCATTATTATTGTTAACTGTTGTGCAATTACTAAATATTGTTTTGTCCCAGTTTTCGTTTGACAAGACTAGAGCGTCTCTTCTTTCGCTTGTTGCAAAAAGGGACACTTTTTACTTGTCAGGTAGTTCATTTGCTACCAGCCCTTTTACACTGTGGCTCGGCATATCGTGGCTGTTAATGTACTGACAAGCACTGAGGGTGCGGTATCTGCAGAAATACCTTTATGGTGATTGGCTGTGGTTTCTGCATGTAGGTCACCTCTTTTTGCAGCTTGCATCTTTATCAAAGTTGCAGTTTTGGGTCAAGAAAAAATCAAAACCAAACCTCTGATATCTGGAATGTTATCAAGCACTCACTGCTTCAGACAGTGTAGTCGATGGAAGCTGAACATAGGCAAAAGCGCTGACGTTCTCGGGGAAACTCTGAGCATCGATGGGAATGATTTGTTCGATCCTTTTCCGGAGGTCTATCGGACCAGGACGTGTGGAAATTCTTGATGTAGAATGGTGTTGGGCCGATGGTCACATTAAGCTACCTAGGTTTGGTTCGAAACAGACCTTCAGGCTGACAGAAACAAAGATAACGTTACGATCAGAAAAAAGGCGATAGATTGGCGGAATCGTTACGGCGTCGGACATAAATTACCTTGGGGTATTTCTTCCGACCCTTTACGCTTTGAGTTCAAATTCCGCTGAGTCAAAAACTAGGGTCAAGGCAACCGACTAGACACTCTCCTCTAAATATCGTGTTTTGTGCCTACATTAGAAACAATTATTATTATTGTCACATGCCACCGTGTTAAGACGTGAGTTACAATCACTAACATTGGCTGTGTTTACTGTTGTGTTATTTTTCTAAACGTGTGTTTACATCTGGCCTGTTTATCTTATGATTGTTTTCTGTTTATCTTATTGCAGGGAAGAGAAGAAGCACAATTGTTATCTCTCTTCCACATTTCGAGCAAAAAACCTGGTATTTATTATTTCTTTCTGCCGTCACAGCAGAATTTCTCAATACGTTTACGGTGGTGACAGTAGGAAATGTTTTCCGAAATACTGAGGAACCACAGACAAGCAGGGGCTTTCCTGCGATAATTGACACCTTTCACATACATTCCAGCAAGGGAAAAAAAATAGGAAAGAAAGAAAAAATAACTGATTTTATCCTTACTAAGCACAAACTAAACTGAAAGAAATGCCTGGAAAGTTATTACGAGAAATTTGGAACGATTCCACAGATGCAGGATTTGGAAATGGAATAGCTCTAAAACCATACTTTTCTTTATTAAAACATGTAAGTGAATTTGGGAGATAGAAACTGTGTGGAAACTCGTCGAGTACACACACACACACATACATACACACACGCACAAACACACACACACACACTCATATAAGCGGTAGTGGGAGAACCACACACAGACACACATGTATGTATGTATACGTGTGTGTGTGTATGTATGTCATTATTCAGTTTATTTCAAGATTTCTTGCCAATAGAGAAAAACCCGGTTTCTAACCTAAATCCAAGTTTCTTTCATTGGAATTTCAACATTTACAACAAGGTATTTTTGTATGTATGAATGTATATATATATGTATGTATGTATGTATGTATGTATGTATGTATGTATGTATGTATGTATGTATGTATGTATGTATGTATGTATGTATGAATGTATCTACGTGCAGATTTGTATGTTTTATGTATGCATATAGTTACAAATCTAGACATGCTTATATATACTTAAATGATAAACTTCTGGAAAGTTTTACAGATTTTTACAATTCCGGTGATGGATTGAATCTGAAGTCTTCGAATTAGCACTCTCCTTTCTGGTTTTGAGTAGCCTAATTTCTCAAGATTGGTATTTAGGGAGTGTGTTACATATCGCAGGGCCCCAATAATTACAGGTATAAACCTGAACTTGTGATCAGGATAGAGTAGTTCAGCATAGGTATTCTCTTTCTCACTGATCTTCAGCTTTATGTTAACATCCACTGAGCAGCTGGTTTCCACAAATGTACACAGTTTCTCTTCTCTATCCCAAGTCATTATATCAGGTCTGTTGCGTTTATATTTTATTGAAGTTTTCACTGAGACATTCCACCAGTATTCCTTTTTTTTATGAGTGGCTATGGCTTCTACCATATTGTGGGTCTTTATTTCTTTGTCCTCGGGATTATCCTTCCGACGGATTTCATTATAGAATATCCTAGCTACAATGTATTATGTATGTATGTAAGTGTGTATGTATTCTTTCAGTCTTTTATTCTTGTTTCAGTCACTCGACTGCGGCCGTGCTGGAGCACCGCCTTAAAGGGTTTTTTAGGACTTATTCTTTTGTAAGTACTTACTCTATAGGTCTCTTTTGGCAAGCCGCTATGTTACGGGACGTGAACACGCTAACATCAGTGGTCAAGCGATGGTGGGGAACAAACAGACACAAGGACACACACACACACACACACACACACACAACACACACACACATATATATATATATATATATTATATATATATATATATATATATATATACGACGAGCTTCTTTCAGTTTCCGTCTACTAAATCCACTCACAAGGTTTTGATCGGCTCGAAGCTAAAGTAGAAGACATTTGCTCAAGGTGCCACGCAGTGGGACTGAACCCGGAACCATGTGGCTGGGAAGCAAGTTTCTTACCACACAACCATGCCTGTGTATGTATACACACACTGTGTACAGAGTGCAACATCACAAGAAGATCGACGGGAAAACTGATATTTTGTGTTTTGTTTATCTACATTTCCTTTTTATTTTTGTGTTCTAGTCCTGTGGTGATCACCTTTGCATATTATCCTCCCAAGGGTCAAGGAGATAACATCACTTAAATAAGGAGATATCGATATAATCGTCGACAATCTACTCTAGACAACACCAAATTTGTGAACTTGTGCTTTTGTCAGGAATCATTACCATCAACGTCATCCTCGTCGTTGTCGTCGTCGTCCTCCCCCGCTTCCCCCTCACCCTAATAATAATAATAATAATAATAATAATAATAATAATAATAATAATAATAATAACGATAGACCCTGATGCAGTACCGGGCAGTGGCTCTCATGGTTTCTGGTCTTAACTGATTGGAAGTGTTATCATGTACATGTTTTGTCTTGGTGTAAAAAGTGGGCTACATCAAATATTCTGCTCAATACCACAGATTTGCTTGTCAGTTGTTTGACCTTAACCAGTTGAGTATGTCCCTTGCTGGCTGACGATATGTGCATCTCTGATCACGAGCAGAAGTACTGGGGGAGCATCGTAGCCATGTGTTGAAAGGAATTCTTTGGGGTTTGAATAATTCACCTCTGGAAACATGGGTGTTTCGTCCAACATCCCTAAGCGACTCTTATTCAGGGACCTTTTGAGCGAGATGGGCTACTCGACCTGAAGAAAATTCTAATTGGGCCCCCACCTGCAAAGTCATGCGCTGTTTATTTTGATACAAGATCACCATGTCGCGCACATATGGTTGTGATGCATGTGCTTAGTGTGTCCTTATCAGACGGGTAGTCATTATGGGTATACTGGACTTCGTATATTTGTACCCCAGTGTCATTTTGATGGCATGCGTTGCTCTCTCACTCAATAATAATAATAATATAATAATAATAATAATAATAATAATAATAATAATGATAGGCGGCGTGTTGGCAGAATCGTTAGTACGCCGGCCAAATTGTTTAGTGGCATTTCGTCTGGTTTTACGTTCTGTACTGAAATTCCGTCGAGATCGACTTTGCTTTCCATTTTGCGGGGTTGATAAAAAATGTACCATTTGAGCACTGGGGGCGATGTAACCGACTTACCTCTACTGTGAAATTGCTGGCGTTGTGTTAAAATTTAAAACCATTATTACTATTGTTGTTGTTTTGTTGTTGGCAGGGCGGTGAGCTGGCAGAATCTTTTATGTATCGGGAAAAAAATGCTTAGTGGCATCTCTTATGACACCTTACGTCCTAAGTTCAAACACAGCAGAGCTCAACTTTGCCTTTCATCGTTTCGTGATCGGTGAAGTAAGTGGCAGTTGGGAGTTGGGGGTCGATGTAATCAACTATCCCCATTCCCTCAAGATTCCAGGACATATGACAATAGTAGAAAGAATTATTATGATCTGATATTAGATGCTTTAAATACTGGTGAGGCCATTTTTGCTTTCTTCCTTCCAGAGTCAATAAAGTATTATTCAAGTAGAGGATGTCGATTATATCCTCCGAAATGTGTGGAATGGTACCAGTGTTAGGAATAAATAATAAAAAAGGAGCACTCCGTCGGTTGCGACGACGAGGGTCCCAGCTGATACGATCAACGGAACAGCTTGCTCGTGAAATTAACGTGCAAGTGGCTGAGCACTCCACAAACACGTGTACCCTTAACGTAGTTCTCGGGGAGATTCGGCGTGACACAGAGTGTGACAAAGCTGACTCTTTGAAATACAGGTACTACTCATTTTTGCCAGCTGAGTGGACTGGAGCAACATGAAATAAAGTGTCTTGGTCAAGGACACAACACGCCGCCGGGAATTGAACTCACCACCTTACGATCATGAGTCGAATGTCCCTAACCACTAAGCCACGCGCCTTCACAGGAATAAATAATATCAGAGCACTGAATAGCAAAAACAATAAAGGTTGAGAAAATATTCTTTTCTATTCTAGGCACAAGGCCCGAAATTTTTGGGGAGGGGACTAGTCGATTAGATCGACTCCAGTACGCAACTGGTACTCAACTTATTGACCCCAGTATGCAACTGGTACATGATTTATCGACCCCGAAAGGATGCAAGGCAGAGTCAACCTCGGCGGAATTTGAACTCAGAACTTAAAGACAAAATACTCTTTTAATTGTTTCAGTCATTTGACTGCGGCCATGCTGGAGCACCACCTTTAGTCGAGCAAATCGACCCCCAGGACTTATTCTTCATAAGCCTGGTAATTATTATATCGGTATCTTTTTGTCGAACTGCTAAGTTAAGGGGACGTAAACACACCACCATCGGTTGTCAAGCAATGTTGGGGCGGGGGGACAAATACAGACTCAGAAACATATACACACACATACATACATATATATATATATATATAATATATATATATATATATATATATATACATATATACATATATACGACGGGCTTCTTTCAGTTTCCGTCTACCAAATCCACTCACAAAGCTTTGGTCGGTCCGAGGCTATAGTAGAAGACACTTGCCCCAGGTTCCACGCTGTGGGACTGAACCCAGAACCATGTGGTTAGTAAGCAAGCTACTTACCACACAGCCACTCCTGCGCCTATGACTGCTAGCAATTTTAAAGGAGAGATTCGTGGATTCGTGGCTCCAGTATTTCATTAGTATTTTATTTTATAGAATTTGAAAGGTTGAAAGGCAAAGTCGACCTCGGTGAAATGTGAACTGAGAGCGTAAACAGCCGGAAGAAATGCTGCTAAGCATTTTGTCCGATGCGCTAACGATTCTGCCCGTTCGCTGTCTTCCTAATATATTGTTATTTTATTATAAGCGCATGGCCTGAAATTTTTGCAAGCGGGAGCAAGTCGATTAAATTGACCTCAGTGTTCAAGTGGTACTTATTTCATTGATCTCGAAAGGCTAAAAGGCAAAGTCGACTACGGCGGAGTTTGAACCCAGAACGTTAAGACGGACGAAATGTCACTAAGCATTTTGGCCGGCTTGTAAAACTGATTCTGCCACCAATACCGCCTTCCTAATAATAATAATAATAATCCCTTCTACAATAGGCACAAGGGCTGAAAGTTTTGGAGAAGGGGACTAGTCGATTACATCGACACCAGTGTTTGACTGGTACTTAATTTATCGACCTCGAGAGGATGAAAGGCAAAGTCGACCCAGGCGGAATTTGAACTCAGAACGTAGCGACGGGCGAAATGCCGTTAAGCATTTTGCCAGGCGTGCTAACGATGCATACACATAGTTATATGGGCATATACATGTACATATATACCCCACATCTACCAGTATTTTCCAACTAACTGTTGTCGCTGGCACATCGATATCAAACCGCTATACCCTGTGACCTTTCTCGACCAATCGCAGGCTAACGTCCAGTAATAAGCATTGACTCTGTTCAATCGAACTCTCATTCAGACCCTAATGGCCGAAGACTAGTTTGAAACTCGGAGTACCAAGAAATCTGAACTAAACTGTTTTGGCATGTATTACAGATCCACACTAAACCGATAGTAATACCTGGGTGTATGTCCCCGTTATCATGTGTTGACCCCACATCCTGTCTTTTTCAGTTTTGGACAAAATGTTCTTGAAGCTTTTTAACGTTATTCACTCGAGTAAGAACTTCTTTCTATTTCTGGAAGAGAAACTTGGCGAGAAGTTTGGTTCGTTATGCAGAGTGTTCGGGCTAAATTTGACGATTGTTTTTATGTATCCTTTTTTTTCAGGAACAGCTTGATGTATTGTTGAAAAGTCAATGGCATTGGAGAGCATAAAGATTATAGACGTAGTTGGAATAAGGTAGCTCACATGGTTGGTGACCAGCCATCTGAATATTGGAAAATAGTTACCTGTATCGTGATGATTCGCGCCGGGTGTCAAAATGTCGATATCCTGACTTCTGCTCACTGCTCAGTGGACATTGTAAAGGCTGTAAGAAGTGACATGGACTGTTGCAACGGAGACTACGAAGCCGTGACCAACAGGAAGGGACACAGCAGGCCTTCTGACTACATTCACACGTCGGGGTCCATTCAACAAGGTGATGGAAGATCCGAGCAAGGGAATCTGAACTTTGGCGAGAGAGATGGGTGTTAAGTCGCCACCATTAATTTAGCTCTAAATGAGGACTTTGTTATCGCTCGTACAAGTGGCACAAGGGTAAAATTCTGACAGTCGATGCCAAGGAAGACGCTTGACAAAGGCTAAGAAGTTTGTGAACAAACTGAGGCATCCTGTTAAGCTAAGAACGATCTGGTTCTTCTCAGACGAAAAGAGCTTTTGCTAGGACACACAACAGGTGGTTTGCCAACAATCCATGTGATATCCCGCGTATTATGAAAGCCAAGTTCATCCAAACAGTGATAGCATTTGGGTGCATATTCGACTTCTTGCCATCCCCCAGAGAATCTCTACGACTTCACCTGTTCCAATTTCTAGCCTCCAAATTCCCCCGATTATAATCCCGTGGAATTACTATGTGTGAGATGCAGTTGAGAAAGACATCGACCGCTCTGCCTGCAACACCAAGACACGAGCAGGTGGGCAAAATCAAGGGACATTCGAAGATCCCGCAAGGGGCAAAGTGAGGAATGCATGCACCAGGTTCCAGAGCCATCTTAAGGACATGGTGGAAGCTGAGTAAACTTATCTCCTAGCCATAATCTAGTTGATATTTTTTTTTGAGTTTTAGAATACATTAATTTTTAGATGCGATATTGTGTTTTCTTTTCCCTTTATGTAAAATGTTGAATTTAGCCTGAATACACTGTAAATGTATTTGAAGCCTCGTGTCTGCTTTAGAAACCATTATTATTTTAGAATCGATAAAAAGTGTAACAATCAAGTACCAGGTTTTCCTGCCGAGCTCGGATCTCGTATCTATCGTTGTCTGCACGAGATTGCGATAATGCTTACATAAAAAATCAAAGTAAAGACTGAATTCTTTGCTACGTAATATAGCTATGTAATGGTGGTTGAGTGAACTATGAATTATCTGAGAAATAATTGTAATATTTCGACGTTTTTCACTTGCGGTGCACTTATATTCTTTTCAAAATTCGGCAGTACATCTGAACTAGAAATATAATTAAAAGTATAGGGAAAAAATTATATTCAGATTACACTGCAGCACACCTAGCGCCGTCTCGTGGCACACCAGTGTGCCGCGGCATACCCGTTGCGGAGCACTGAGTTATACTAGTAAAGCAGCTAACTTACGATAACGCGAAAGCGAATATCTGATCGCTATTCTTTTTCGTCAGCCGAAAACACGTATATTTAAACTATATGTATCCGACAGTCCCCTTATGTTTTGTCTCGCATCTCATGGTTGCCATGAAAAACTTGTATAAATAACATACGTACATACTTGCGTTAAGTTGCGTGGCCTAGTGATTAATGTATTGCGATCACTAGATCATGCGTTCGATTCCCGGACAGGGTGGTGCGTTGTTTTCTTGAATAAAACGCATCATTTCATATCGTTCCAGTTCACTTAGCTGTAAATGGGTAACCCTGTGACAGAATAGCCTCCCGATCAGGAGGAATGTTGGCTTGCTCGAAAAGCGAGCGGGGCGACATCGTCAGAAAGCTTAAACGATCAAAGAGGGCATTGTGACCAGCAATGTATAACAACGTCTGGTCGATACCGTGCTTATATATATATAAGCACGGTATCGACCAGACGTTGTTATACATTGCTAGTCACAATATATATATATCTGCGTGGTACCTTGGGCAAGTGTCTTTTTACCATAGCCTTGAGCCGACCAAAGCCTTGTGAGTGGATTTGGTAGACGGAAACTGAAAAAAAGCCCGTCGTATATATGTATGTGTGTGTGTGTCTGTGTTTGTCCCCTCTCCTCCAACATAGCTTGACAACCGATGCGGGTATGTTTACATCCCCGTAACTTAGCGGTTCGGCAAAAGACCGATGGGTAAGTAGTAGGCTTACAAAGAATAAGTCGTGGGGTCGATATGCCTGACTAAAGGCGGTGCTCAAACATGGCCACAGTCAAATGACTGAAACAAGTGAATGAGTAAAAGGGTAGAGCTCCGCTCGAAACGTTAAACCCTTCTTCTTTCCTGAGCGTCCAATAATACTATACTTGTTCCACATCCTCGCGTTGTTGTGTTTTCTCTTTGTGTTTTCATGTTTGGATTAACTTTATATATATATATATATATATATAATCGTATCGGTTCCGATTTCAGAGTTATTTCATAAGAATATATATATATATATATATATATATACATACATAGAGAGAGTGAGTACGCATGGCCTAGGGGTTAGGGTGTAGATCGTGGTTTCAATTCCTAGAACGAGTGGTACGTTGTATTCTTGAGCAAAACACCTAATCTCACGTTGCTCTGCGTATGGTGACATGTGGTACACTGTGCATCTATTGAGGCAAAACATTTGATCACTACAAAGCAAATCATTTGTGCAGGTTGTTAAGCAAAAGTTGGACTCTCAAACGTCGTCTTCGACGGGAGAGTCCATTGTATATGCGTTAGGCTCACACGCACATTCCATCCAGACAGATTTTGGTCACGAGCTTTTGGACAATCTGATGTTTTACCAGACATTTCTCTAATCACTGCAATTGACCTTTTATGATGTTCTATAATTTCTTGCTACAAAAGAGAAACAAAATTCCATCGGATCCAATCGATATCGATCTAAAATAAGTACGTGTCTACTTAACGTTACTTATGGTTTATAATACATTTTCTTTAAATTTGATTTATCAAATTCAAGGAATAAAATTAAAAAAAACCTTTTTATTTTTATATTAATTTCAAAAGAAAAAAAAACAAATTACAGTTTGGCTTTTCGCAAAAAGGTTGGTGAAACGTCATCATTCTTTCTTCCTTTTTACCATTCATATATATATATTTCTGCTTCCTTCACAGAGAAGGTTCATATTATTACAAAGTTGTAAAGTCACTTCCAGAAAGAAGAGAGGGTGAGAAAGAGAGACAGGAGAGTGTGGAGGTAAAAAATATTCATATTCAAGCTATAATAATGAATTAAGTATGAAATAATAATAATAATAATATTAATAATGATTTGTGCTGCTACGAAAACAGAACAATTGATTGATATATATATGCATGTTTATATGTATATTAAGGTTTATATATATATATATATACTATATATATATATATATATATATACAGTCAACATTAAATGAAGGGTCACTCAATACCTTTCAATTGAGTGCCATTTTCAAAACTTTCTTACTAGGAAAAGTTTGACATTATTTATTAGAAGCAAGCAACTGTGAAACTTTTACTTGTAAATATATATATATATATAATATATATGTATATATATATATATATTATATATATATATACATACATATATATACATATATATACATATACATACATATATATATATATATACATATATATATATATGATATATATATTACATATATATATATATATATATATACATACATATATATATATATATACATATATATATACCATATATATATACATACATATATATATATATACATATATATACATATATTGTATATATATATACATATATATACATATATTTATTATATATATCATACATACATTATATATATATATACATAATAATATACATATATGTATATATACATATACATATATATATATACATATATATATACATATATGTATATACATACATATATATATATATATATATATACATACATATATGTATATATTATATATATACATACATATATATATATATACATACATATATTATATATATATATATACATACATATATATATATAATATATACATACATATATATATATATATATATTATACATACATATATATATATATATATACATACATATATATATATATACACACAACAATATATATGAATATATATATATACACACACACCATATATATATGTATATACACACATATTTACATATCTACACACATATACATACACAAACAAGCATATAGATAGATATATATGTGGCATATATATAACAGAAACGTTTTGTATGCATATTGCGCAAGCTATATGTGTGCATATATATATATATATCAGTTCTGTTTATATGTATGTGTGTTTCTTTTAGAGTTTTTGTCGATTGATGTTTTATGTTTTTCTTTGATTTATTTTATATATCATTTGTTTTCCTCACCATCGTCATTTTCAATCATCATCATCGTCGTCATCGTCATTTGTATAATTTTTATTTTTATTTTTTCAATTTGCTGTTGTTTTGTTTATTTGTTTGTGGGCGTGTGTATGTTTCAATCTCTAGTTACGGAGATGGAAGACATCCTTTCATTATACAAAGATGAAACCTTTCTCGTTTTCCAGGTGACATGTGCAGTCATCATGTTTGGTTGTCATCACCCATTCGCCATGGCAGTGAGGAACATCCATAGCGTGCCAGTTGGTGATTTCATTGGTCACTCCGTGACCTTTGCAGCGCAGGCCCAATTCGGTGCTCATGGCCAGTGGTTGACACTCCACACAGACCTTTTCTTTCTTCTTCAAAATGCTGGCCCATTCGCTGGAGTTACATCCTTCTCGAGAACTCGTGATCAAATAGGTGGCGCAGTAACTGAAACAAAAAGAAAAGAGATAAATATCTGAAAGTTAGTTTACATTTTTGGTATTGTTTACCCCCTCAGGCAACGACGTTCTAGCTTGGACCATCCCGTGTGTTTTGGGGGCAAGGTGTCACTTGAAGGCGACTTAATTACTACTTCCAGCATGTCGAGTAACCTCATATGCTGTTGTTATTTAGGCTCAAGTCAAACCTTATCGACATTACCAATATATCCTTTTTTTGTCCAAGACTGTAGGTATGATTTGAGGGAGATTTGGTTGCTGTCTCTAGTAGATGAAGCGATCCCGTAGATATTCGTTAGTGTTTACACAGGGGTTAAAGGTAATGCTATCTGAAGTTGCTGAGGAATGACGGGTTTGCTAAAAGAGATATATGTTTTATGGTGGTTGTTTCCCCCCCCCCCTGACTAGCTACGCTCAATTAGACCTACGATCGAAAGGTATTCCAGTTGTCCTCACCGCGAGTTTTCCTCTAGCTACCTTATTCAACATATCCTTATTTTCCAAAGATAAGCTGGAATATAATTTGAGCGAGAGTTAGCTACTGATTTTAGTTGGTCAACTGACCACAGAGGGGCTCCCTCATTAGTTTGTAAGACTTTGTCACAATCCGCTCAACTGCGATTAGAGACGAGTTACCAGAGAGGGGACGAATTGGCTCGTGCGGACAGATGAGCCACAATCTGTGAGCTTACTGCGCAAGGAGTGGGTGTGTGGCAAGTAGCTTGCTTACAAACCACATGGTTCCGAGTTCATTCCCACTTCGTGGCACCTTGGGCAAGTGTCTTCTACTATAGTCTCGGACCGACCAAAGCCTTGTGAGTTGATTTGGTAGACGGAAACTGAAAGAAGCCCGTCGTATATATGTTTGTGTGTCTGTGTTTGTCACCCCCAACATCACTTGACAACCGATGGTAGTGTGTTTACGTCCCGTAACTTAGCGGTTCGGCAAAAGACACCGATAGAATAAGTACCAGGCTTACAAAGAATAAGTCCTGGGGTCGATTTGCTCCACTAAAGGCGGTGCTCCAGCATGGCCGCAGTCAAATGACTGAAACAAGTAAGAGTTAAACAGTAAAAGAGTAACCGGTTTGTGGTCGCAATACAATACAGAAGAAGGTGGAAGGCTTATGAGTATTGGAAAGTGTGTGCAGTAGACACCCGATTTGAGAGACCTTAGAAATCATAACACAAAGAACGGACGAAATGCTTCTAAGCATTTTGCTCGGCGTGCTTATGATTCTGCCAGCTCACCGAATTCAACGTGGAAAAAAAAAAATTAAATGTTATTTAAAAAGTTCGAAAAAATTAAAGCCCGTTTACGAAGTTTCGGAAATTTTGTATGAAGGCATTTGACAATCCTTTGACGAATAGCAAACATGAAAGTGTAACATTTATGAAATGGCACAAATGAATACAGTTATTGCTAAATCTTGTTTCCGTAACATTTGGCAAAAAAAGTAAGTCAAATCTCTATACCCTTCAATTGCACATAGTGTTCCTCTTCCTCCACACACACAGACACACACACACAGACATACACAAAAAAAAAAACAAAAACAAAAACAAAACAAAACAAACTTAATATTAAACGTTACCAGAATGCTCAGAATATCTACAGTCAATTAATGTGGCAATGTTGTTTTAGATTTTGATACCGTGGTGTAAGATATTTATTTCTTGCAATTCGATTAATTCTTTTACTACTACTACTACTACTGTCACTACTACTACTACTACTACTACTACTACTACTACTACTACTACTACTGCTGCTGCTGCTGCTGCTGCTGTTTCTTATTCTCTACGAGGGCGCTTCACCTAGTGGAACCAGCAACCAGATTTCTCTAAGATCGTGCCCTACCGTCTTAAAGAAAATGACAGACATGCTATATAATGTAGTCATGGATACATTTTGCATAAAGAAACACACGGGATGGACAAAGCTGGAATACTTTTGATCATTTCTACATGCATCGAAACTCTTCTGCAATTGGTAAACCAATTCTACCAACTGAACCCGAGACATAACCCAGCCAAAATCGATTCATATTTCTTCTCACTACAGCAAAAAAAACGCAGTCCTTCCTTTATTAAATTATTATATTTTCGCTGAATAAACCCTCAACCCTTCATATACCCTTCCAAACACGAGACTCTCTTTAGATTCTGTTTTTTTTTATTACTACGGACTTAGGGAACAACGAACAGTATACATGACCCTTTCAAGCCTCCTACGACAGGTAAGGAGAGGAAATTATCCTCAGACCGATGCCTGGCCCTTATATGCTTGCAGCAGAATGAAACCTGCTAAAGACAACAAAAGGCCGTCAAGGTGATGGTGTTAAAATGAGCGGTGAATTAAGACTAGGAACGATTCCTTCCGCAGGCTTCCATACAGTTTTTCTCTACAAAATTTCACACAATTCTTTAGTCAACTCGAGGCAGACCCTTGGCCAAAGTGCCGAGCGCTGGGATCGAACTGAAAACGACATAGTTACGAAACGAACGTCTTAGCCACAGCCATACCCGTTTGTTTATCTCATCATTCTCTCATTTCGTTTATGATCAAACAGCAATCCACATGTACAGGTAGTAAATTTAATAACATGCCAGGATTCTCATATTCTTTTTATCTTCCATTACCATGCCCTCACTACTACTACCACCACCACCACTACTACCGTCACCGCCACCATCATCATCATAACCACCGCCTGATTTTTATGCTGTAAAATATTTGAAATATATTCCTGGTGTTGGAAATCTAATGATTCCTGCTCCTGACATCTCCCAGCCCCCAAGACAGCGTTGCTTCTTTCTTTACCTCAGACGCCCTGTAAGATCAGTTGTAATTACCTTCAGATATTGGTTTTATAACGCTGAACAGATGGGAGACAAATATGTGCCAAGCTGGGGATTGTTGCTTTGCCACGAGCCTGTTCTGAGCCAACACATACGCACACAGAAATAACCAAAACACATTACGGGCCAACGAAAGGAGTCGCTAGATTTCCTAGAAAGAGTAACCAAATTCTTCTTAAAATAGTACCTACCGTCTTATGAAAAGAAGACACTACAAGCAAACAAGCGAATTTCTACAATAGTACTCGACCTGCAAGTGTGTGTGTGTATTGCATCTCGTCGTTCATCCAAACTTCCCTAGTTTGTAATGGCTAACATGTAACAGCCAACAAGACATTAATACGTGGTCGTAAGACCAAATCACTCATAAATTATATTATGCTACCTTTTAAATCATGGAAGGTTATACAGATGCAAGCATGGCAATGTGGTTAAGAAGGTTATATAGATGCGGGCATGGCGATGTGGTTAAGAAGTTTATATAGATGAGGGCATGGCTATATGGTTAAGAAGTTTATATAGATGAGGGCATGGCTATGTGGTAAAGAAGTTTGCTTTGCAATCACGTGTTTTCGAGTTCATTCTCCTGCACGACTCATTGGATAAGTTTCTTCTATTATAGCCCCAGGTCGACGAATGCCTTGTGAGTGAATTTGGTTGACGGTAACTATGTGGAAGCCCGTTGTAAGTGTGTACTTGTGTGCGCGCGCGCGTCTGTATTTGTTGCCCTACCACCGCTTAACAACCGGTGTTTGCTTGTTTATGTCCCTGTAACTTAGCGGTTCGACAAAAATGCCTAACAGGATAAGTACCAGACTTAATAAGTGTTGGGGTCAATTTGTTCGACTAAAACCCTTCAAGATGTTGCCCCAGCATGATCGCAATCCAACGACTGAAAACAGATAAAAGTTAAAGATTGGTCCGAGTAGTGCTACACCATGTTGAAAAAAATCGTGGGAACAAAAGGGTTAGTCATAGCGGGAACGTCTTTGAACGACCAAGGCTGATCCGTTGCTTGGCTTACACCAGCAAAATGACAGATAATAGTCTCTTCTTACGCAGAAGAGTTCTCACGAAGGGAAGCAAGTCATACTGTGTGAGTATTCATTTATTTAGCTTACAAATATTTCCATAAATGCATGTAATTATCTTTGCAAAAGAATGGAAAACATTGAAGCTGTCAAAGTCGAGTTTAGCTTTACTTATTCATTCGTTTTCGCCAGTTGCATATAAAGAACGTGCGCGCGCATATGCATTTGTGTGTGTGTGTGTGTATTTGTGCGTGCTAGGTGGTGTCGTGGAATGAAATACTGAAAATGAGGCTAAAGTTTCTCTGGGCTAAAATTAATCTCATTCGGGCGGGTGTATGTAAATTAGATGCTTAATGACGTTAATATGGAGATAAATACGAGATGTAAATATAGATTTACTTTGTATATTTGCATTTTTGTGCGTGAGTGTATGTGTGTAAGAATGCGTGTGTATGTATGTCTGTGTGCACAAAAGTTTTGGAAAGGCCACCTACAAAGCTGATTATTGTGGTGGAATGTGTTGGTGGTTTGTCGACCAAGATTAATCTCTCTAAATGCAGACATGCATACACATATATGTACATAAATACACATAGACACATAAGCTATGCACACATACATACACATGCGCGCGCACTTTTGATATATGTATATATATGTGTGTGTGTGTGTGTGTGTATGTGTGTGTGTATAAGGGGATATATATACTTTCTTAATAAAATTGCAAAACCATCGCAAAACTGTTACTTAGAGTTTCACGTTCCCGTTCGTCGGGCAGCTTTGGTTGAGAATGTATATATATGTGTGTGTGTATATATATATATATATATATATATATATATACACACACACATATATATATATATATACTCTTTTACTTGTTTCAGTATATTTGACTGTGGCCATGCCCGAGCACTGCCTTTAGTCGAGGAAATCGACCCCAGGACTTATTCTTTGTGAGCCTAGTACTTATTTTATCGGACTCTTTTGTCGAACCGATAAGTTACGGGGACGTCAACACACCAGCATCGGTTGTTAAGCGATACTGGGGGTGGGGACAAACACAGACACACAAATATATACACACACATACACACATATATACATATATACGACGGGCTTCTTCCAGTTTCCGTCTACCAAATCCACTCACAAGGCTTTGGTCGACCCGAGGCTATAGTTGAAGACACTTGCCCAAGGTGCCACGCAGTAGGACTGAACCCAGAACCATGTGGTTGGTAAGCAAGCTACTTACCACACAGCCACTCCTATATACATATCGCTTAGTGAGGAGGAAAACAGTGATCATGACTATGACTGTTCAAGGCCTTCAGTCATTAGATTGCGGCCATGCTGGCGCACCGTCTTAGAGAGTTTACTCGAACAAATCGACCCCAGTACTCATTTGTTTAAGTCTCGTACTTATTCTATCGGTCTTTTATTTCCTAACTGCTAAGTTACGGGTGAAATTACAAGCCAACATCAGTTGTCATGTGGCGGTGAGGAACAAACACAAAAATAAACACACACACATGCGCGCGTGCGTGCAGTGTATTTCTTTCAGTTTCCGTCCACCAAATCCGCACACAAGGCATTGGTCAGCCCGGGTCTATAATCAAAGACACTTGCCCAAGGAGCCACGCAGTGGGACCAATCTCGGAACCATGTGATTGGAAAGCAAACTGCTAACCACATTAGCTGCGCTCTAAATCCAAGACGGGGCATCAATGTTTACAACAAATCAGATTACACTAAAAGCCCCACGGGTCCTGATGGCGATATTTAGACTGGGTAACACACTAGGTCTGCCAACGAGTAGGTTATGGTAAGATTTGAATCAGAGTCTAAACAAATGGCGCGAAACCGTCCGCTGCTCAAACGATTCCATCAGTCCGCCATCTTAGACTGGCATTGAATTTTGTTTTGTTTTATCTTATTTTATTGACCCCAAATGGAGGAAACGGCAAAACTGACCTCGGTGGCGTTTGAAATGAGAACGGAAGTTAGGAATTTCGTCCAAGGTACGCTGTCGAGTCTGTCAATCCCTGGAATATATGTGCGTGTATGGAGTGTAATACATACGACGGGATGCTGAGAAGTTTCTGGTTTTAAGGGTATCGCGAGAGGTCTGGTTGAAGGCCCGAGCTTCCAAGTTCTTTTTACAATACTTAGAAAAATTGAAGGACTGCTGCAATAAGTGTGTTAATCTGATGTTGAATATAATCATAACTAACTGATCCTCCTGTATTTTCGTTTACCCAAAGATAGAACTTTGCCGTACCCCTCACATATATCTATACCCCCCCACGTGTGTGTGTGTATGAATCATGTATATATATGTACACATACATACCCACACCCGTATACATGCATATCTTTTTTTGGGAGAGAGCGGAAGGGTGTAACCTGTATTACATACGTGTATATATGTATAAATATCAAGTCTAGACAAACTTTCTTTTTATCAACATGGTGATGGATGGCAGAGTCGGTAGAGTGTTAGGTAAACGCCTTGTGGTATTTAGTCACGATTATTTACATCCCAAGTTCAAATGCTGTAAAGGTCAACTTTTTCTTTCATACCTCCGTGGTCAATACAATAAATACCAGAGATATACTTGGCAACTGCACACTGATAACCTTCAGCTGAATTTAGAAATATCTAAGTTACTCTCAAAACTAATGCAAACGGATCTCCGTCAGTTGGAGACGTTGAGTATTTCAGTTGTCCTGTTTACGGATTTACCTAGTTGTTATATTAACATGTAAATGACTAAGTATTTAAATGTGAATATATATCATCATCATCATCCTCATTTAACGTCCGTTTTCTATGCTGGCATGGGTTGGACGGTTTGACTGAGGTCTGGAGAGCCAGCGGCTGCACCAGGCTCCAATCTGATCTGGCAATGCTTCGACAGTTGGATGCCCTTCCGAACACGAACCACTCCGAGAGTGTAGTGGATGCCACCGGCACGGGGGCTAGTCAGCAGGTACTGGCATCGGCCACGTTCAGATGGTGGTTTTTATGTATCACCGGCACGGGAGCCAGTCAGAGGTTGGGGATATATATATATATATATATATATACACACACACACATATATATACACATATACATATCTACATACACACATATAGACATATGTATATACACAAGTACTACAAGATAGATCCTTTTGATTAGAGAAGCAGTCTATTGGACAGTCACACAGTTTGTCTCTTGTATCATGTTTGGTTGGTCAGTATTTTAAAGATACTTGTAACTTTAACGAAATTCTCAGCCACAATCAGCGTTACTCAATGTGTGACAAAGCTGACCCTTTGAATTACAAGTGGAGTCTATCAGACGAATTCCCCCGAAGTTTCCATCGAAACGAAACTTCATTAAAAGCCATTTGCTCAAGACACGGCATAGCGGTTCGAACTGAAGGCCTCATGTTTGTGTGGTGAATTTATTAACTATCCAGCCATACAAATATGGAAAGCATGCAAATATCCAGGGTTAAAAAAAAATAATTTGCGAGAATATTTGCGAGAATATTTAACGTATTTTAAAAAAAATTCCTGCATACGTACTCACTTCAGATATAAGCTGCCATTGCTTAGCTCAATACCAGACTAGTTTGAGCAGAACTGCAATCAAAGATATTCCAACCACAGCCATCCCATCTTATTTTCCAAGCGCAATGTATCTGGAACTACATTATGTCACATGTTCGTCCATATATAAGTCAATAAGGTGTAATGAGGGAAATTTGAGTGCTATTTCTAGCAAGTCGAATACTACATAGTGGCTGCATATTTGGCTCAATGTTTACAGATATTCTTACAATGCTTTATCGTTCCTGTTGTATCAATTACAAATGAGATAAAAGAAACATTTCTTACATACCATAATATATTCTATTTAATAGTTATGTCAGTAAAATGTTTTAGCCTTTCAGCTCGTTTCTGTACGCCATTATAAGTCAGTCACGATTTTTTATGTAAATTCTTAACGCATTATTGTCATATTTATATAAAAAAAAGAAGAAAAAAACTGATGTCGGACTTATAGTAAGCCAGTTTGCTAATGACCCGGCTGTACACTCAAGTCCTTAACAATCATTGCGTGACCGTTTTAAAAGGCAGATAAAAACCCTTTAAAAGAACACCAAAAATCCTTTTCAGCTCGTTTCTGTACGCCATTGTAAGTCAGTCATGATTTTTATGAAAATTCTTAACGCATTATTGTCATATTTATATATATATATATATATAAAAAAAAAAAAACTGATGCCGAACTTATAGTAAGCCAGTTTGCTAGTGATCCGGCTGTATACTCAAGTCCCTGAAAATCATTGCTCAACCATTTTAAAAGGCAGATAAAAACCCTTTAAAAGAACACAAAAGATAATTTTTCTTTAAGAAAACGTATAATTAATTAAAAGTAATGAGTTTCTGATTTGAATGTAATGATGACAACGATATCTATAACAACAACAACAACAATAATAATGGTTTCAAGTTTTGGCACAAGGCCAGCAAATTCGGGGAAGGGGGTGAGTCAACTTCATCGACCTCAGTGTTCAACTGGTACTTATGAAAGGATGAAAGGCAAAGTCGAGTTCGGAAGATTAATATAATTAGTAATAATATGAAAGGAGCCTGGTGCAGCCTTCTGGCTTGCTAGTCCTCAGTCATACCGTCCAGCTAATGCAAGCATGGAAAGCGGGCGTTAAACGACGATGATGATGACGATAACTCAGAACCTAAAGACGGACGAAATGCCGCTAATCATTTTGTTCGGAGTGCTAAAGATTCTACCAGCTCGCTACCATGATGATGATGATGATGGTTTCAAATTTTGGCACAAGGCCAGCAGTTTTTGAGAGGGAGGGTAAGTCGATTACATCGAATCCACTGTACAACTGGTACTTATTTTATCGACCCCGGAAGGATGAAAGACAAAGTCGACTTGGGAGGAATCTGATCTTAGAACGAAAGCACGGACTAAATTCCACTGAACATTTTTCTGGCGCGCTAAGGATTCTGCCAACTCGCTGCTCTGATGATCGTCATTATCATCATCATCGTCGTTTAACGTCCGATTTCCATTCTGGCATGGTTTGACTGAGCACTAGCAAGCCAGAAGGCTGCACCAGGCTCCAATCAGATCTGGCAAGGTTTCTACAGCTGGATGCCCTCCCAAACGCCAACCACTCCGCGAGTGTAGTGGGTGCTTTTTATGTGCCACCGGCACAGGAAGCAGTCAGGTGGCACTGGAAACGACCACGCTCGAATGGTGCTTTTTACGTGCCAGCGGGACGGGAGCCAGTCAGGCGGCACTAGCAACGACCACGCTCGAATGGTACTTTTTATGTACCACCAACACGGAACCCAGTCAGCTGGCACTGGCAACGACCACGCTCGGGCGCTGCTTTTTACGTGCCAGCGGCACGGGATCCAGTCAGCAGCACTGATAACGACCTTATAATAATAATGACGATGATGGTGGTTATGATGATTATGATGGTATAAGTGATAAGTAGATTTTTGCTTATGTATCACGTAAGCTAAAGCAAAACTAAAAACAACAACAACAAAAAAAAAACAATAGGGACAGTGACTGAAGAGCTAACGCAGAGAATTAGGTAAGTGCTGCTAAAATTGAAGAACACAAAGAAAGGAAGAACCTGCACAAGTAAAATCGCTGTTTTTTTTTTGTTTTTTTTTTCTGAAAACACTAGAAACGCTTATTCTTGTGTGAAATGAGTAAAATGATAACATAAGACCGGATGTTGAAGAAAACAAACTTTCTGGGGGAGAAATTTGGGACAAAAATAATAAAACATGAAATCGAGAAAGTAAGTAGAAAATTACTGTAAAAATGTTGAGAGACAGAAGGATTCGAAAATAGTTGAAAAAGTTTAAAAAGGGCAAAGATGCCGGACCTGACCTTGTTCCTAATTACTGACCGAAATATTAATTACTAGTCTCCAAGAAACTATGATTAATATAACTAATTTGAATGTATGCCACAGGAAAGTGTATCACTGTGGTTATCTACACGAAGAGCGGCCTAGATTTTTTAAGGGTAACGTTTCGACTTATAAAGGATGAAAGGCAAATTCGACCGCGGTGGAATTTGAACTCAGAACGTAGCGGCAGACGAAATACCTATTTCTTTACTACCCACAAGGGGCTAAACACAGAGAGGACAAACAAGGACAGACTAACGGATTAAGTCGATTACATCGACTCCAGCGCGTAACTGGTACTTATTTCATCGATCCCGAAAGGATGAAAGGCAAAGTCGACCTCGGCGGAATTTGAACTCAGAACGTAGCTTCAGACGAAATACCGTTAGGCATTTCACCTCGCGTGCTAACATTTCTGCCAGCTCGCCGCCTTAATAATAATAATAATAATAATAATAATAATAATAATAATATTAGTAGTAGTTGTAGTAGTAGTAGTAGTAGTAGTAGTCACAAGCAATAGAGCAAACTAATGAAAGAGCCTTGATTTGCTAGGAAAAGTAAACAAATCTCCCTCTAATAACACCCTTCTGTCTTGTCCTGTGTTCCTTGTACTCGGGTAAAAGACGAAACGGTCACAGTTGGAATATTTTTGGTCATAGTCATTTCAATCTTGATTGACCTGGGATTAAACGTCACCACCACTAAAACCAACAGCGATTCACAGTCACCTTTACTGTTACACTTAGCCATACCATCACAACTACTACCACCACCACCAGGTCGCCGCCACCACCCTATCAACAATGCTAAGTCAGCAAATAAAATATACTCACGTAGGCCGTTTCACAATTTTGTTTGGATGTTGATAATGGAAGAACAAGTTCTTGTTGATGCCCTTGGCAGGGTCGTATTCTTTGTTTGTACGCCAAACCCCAAAGGAGCCTGGAAGTATGTAGCCGATTTCTGAAACAAAAAGAAGGGTAAATAAATATATGACTGAATATGAATAAAAGAAAAAGGCAAAAACCAACAATATCTCATATGATAGCATAAAAGATGATGTTGATGCTGCTACTGATGATGATAATGATGAATCCTTCGTCTGTGTCGACGTTGATCATTCAGTTTTAGATCAGCTGAACTATCAGTTTGTTAAATGAACGTTGACTATTCTAGACATGGCTGAATCAGCTTGACACAATAAGGAACAAAAACCGGCCCTCTAGTACTGAAAATTCCGCTAGGCTTCTTTACTGTTTCCGTTGACCCAGTTTTATTCATAAAGCTTGGGGTAACCGAGCCTATGATGTTTCTTTATGGCAGTCGCCAATCTACAGTTGTTGAAGATGAAGAACTAAATCCCTGGCGAACCAATGATCAGGTTTCAATTCTTTATTACTTCACATATGTTGTTAATGCTATGGGGAACGGTATCAACGTTACGCATTCACATTTTGTTAATTCCCCCAAAATAAATATAGACGATTTGTGTCGAGTCAAAATATGTCTGAAATTTTGTTATTTACAGTGTAAACGAAACTGTTTTGCAATAAATCAAGTCTAATCAATAAGTAAACTTCTCACACTTAAGTCCCGGGACTCGAGGTATGTGTGTGTCAGGATTTTAGGCATTTGTAAATGTTACCAGGTTTGTGAGGTCGATGCGGTTTATATTTAGTTTGAATTTTGACAGATTAGAGAGAGAGAGAGAAAGAGAGAGAGATGGAAAAGAGGAGGAGAGAGGTGGGGTTTGTTCTAAAGAATTTAATAAAATTTTTTATGGTTAAGAAGAGGAAACAGTAATGAGATTTTTATCAGGGTTTTCAAGACTGGTGGAAGGGAAGGAAGAATTTACTCTGAGACTGGAAACCTGGTCCAAATGTGAACCATGGGAAAATTTTTAAGTGTATGCGTATGTTTTAAAAAAGCTGGTCAATTGGTATATCCGGTTCCATGGAAACCGTAATGGTGACCACTAATAAGGGGACGAAACTCATACGAGGAAGATGGTGGTTTAATTTTTACTAGGTTAACGGATCGAGAGAGTAACTCTTCATGGAGTGGGGACACACTTGGAGTAGATTCATGTAGAAAGAGACTGAGGATAATTGCTTATTTGAAAGGGACAAAGAGAACATCGTCAGAACAGATCGTTTTGTTATGTTGCTGTTGTCTTTTCGTCCCAGATCTGCTATGATCCTGCTGACCAATGATGAAAAACGTTGTTTAGCTTTACCTCTGATCTAATCTAGAAGACCTATGATAAAAAGATATGTTGTTTAACCCAGGTCAGTCCCAATGTAGCAGATCTATAACTAAATTCGTTCAAGCAATGATAATTTCGTCTTTTCTTTCAGGATTACATTATTCAATATGTACTTCCTTTTTAAGACACTATGATGTGATCTGGTAGAGATTTCCGTTATTTCTAGAATGTCAAGTGGCCAGCTAAAGATTCCTTTGTTGGGTACGCTTACGGAATTAAAATAATTCGAAAAGATTTCCCACTTGGTGATCGCACCACAATATGGTAAGGCGGTTAGGTTTGAAAGAAAGGAAGTTTCGGAAGTGTAGGCGGACACGAGTATTCTTCAAAGTTTGTAGATACTCAAGGGACTAGAGAAAAAACCCTCAGCTGAAATCAACTGAAATTCGAGAAGTGTGAGAGTTTTCATTGTGTGCCATGCACGAGGACATCTTTCGCTTTGTTGATGCTTGTCAACTTACAGATGCTACGGTTATGAGATCGCTTCCTAGTGAGTGATTTTCCTCCGGGGGAGGGCATAGGATATGCTTTTAGCTATACCATCGTAATCAGCATCAGCTGCTACATTTTCACTTCATCATCTTTATGTCATCCTATTACATTATCATTGCCGTTGCAATTTTCATAATGATAACGACCGCCGCCATCTCCACCACCATTACCTTCACTATCATCATTACTTCGCTGCCACCCCAGCACCAACGCCACCACATTTTGACGGATTGACGTTATGGCAGCTCAAAGGAAAATAAATACAAAATGAAGATGACCTGGTGGAATCGTTTTAATTTCAGTTGTCTGGAGGAAGGAGGGTGGTCTTTAACATAAACGAGGGCGAAGAGAGAATAAACGAGACAGAAAGAGAAGGGGTATGAGAGAGAGTGAGTGATAGAGTGAGTGAGAGAGAGAGAGAGAGAGAGGGAGAGGAATGAGAGGGAGAGAGGTGATAGAATGGAGGGGTGAGAAAAAGTCAGAAATATGTGGAGGAGTTAAATGAGAGTTGGGCCGAAATATGCTGTAAGATGATGTAGTATAATGTATATGATAATAGAGGGCCCTAATTATATATATATATATATATATATATATACACAAATACATTCACACACATATATATATATACACATATGCACATATATATACATTATATATATATATATACATACATACATTACACACACACACACACACACATATATACACACATTTTATATACATACATTACATATACTAGCAGAATGACCGCCCTCCGGGCGGTTTTCTGCTAGACCTTGATAATATTTTCACATTCGATTCCCATTTCTAATCATTTTTGCATTCTTTGTCTAATTATTTCTTTGTATAATAGTGCTCACTTGTTTAGTAAATATTGCCTTCATTATTTTATCACAGTCTTAATCTCTCTGTTTTAAACAAACATCACAGTAGTCCAACAACAGAGGGAGAAGCAGTTGGTCAAGTCTTCCCTTCCCGTCAAAGCAACATAGAGATTTAGATTCAGCAGCCCATCTGTAAGCTTTGCAGTGTATATGTGTGTGTGAGAGAGAGAGAGAGAGAGAGAGAGAGAGAGAGAGAGAGAGAGAGAGAGAGCGTTGCAAACAATAAATGAAATGAAAATACATCGTATAAATAAAAAGACATGACTACATATGAATACGCCCCCGACTTTGTTGCTTCATAACATCCAGAAAAATGGATACTTTTTAACAAAATTTTTTATAAATACGGCTTAGATGTTGTTGCTTCAGAGTATTATAGGGATTTATGGGAGAGAATTTTTGTGAGGGGGTGGAGAGAGAAGTTTCAGAAAATTCACATGTTCTGACTTTTCCCTCATAACTTTCAGGAAGATGGGTATCTTTTAATGAAAATTTACACAAACCCTTTTCAAATGGCATAGATATTACGATTATAAAGAAATTTGTGGGGAAATTTTTTTCGGGGATTTTCCAGATTTTTATAAACCACGGCATTCGAAATGATGGAGTTGATGGTGGAGGTAAGCTTTGTATGACAAAAGTTTTGAAAACTCATTCTTTACACCCTCTCACTCATCATCTCACTCCGGACCTATTTTGGCCAATTTTTTGCACTTCAAAACCATGGGAAGAGCATTTACGGTAAAATCTTTTTTTTATAAAATAATATTTTCAGAGGGAAAAGTGATTTAAGGGCGATTTGGCTGTTGTTTCTAGCGGTATATCTTCTGGTTCTTTACGTTTTGAGTTCAAATTCCGCCGAGGTAAGTCAACTTTGTCCTTCATCCCTTCGGGGTCGATCGATACAAATGAAGCACCAATCAAGTAGTGGGGCCAATGTGGCCCACTTTTCCCGCTTCTCCTCAAAACAACGAGTTAGCGTCCCGCTCAGAGGGAAATATCGTGATCGCGGTCATTTTGTATACGCCATGGAAACCGGGAAACCGGCCTTATGGGTTGTAGGACTCGAGAACAAGGAAGAAAAACAAAGCACAAAAGCTAACACATTACGAGAATTCCCTGATATATAGCATTCTCATTTAAATAACTCAAATGCCCAACGTCCACTCCTGATATACAAGCTTCTAATATAAATGTAATATTAGTGTTGTAGTCTAACATCGTAAACGCGACTATATTATTTGTGTTAAAGATTTGCTTGGCAGCATAAGGTTAGAGCAGAAATAGTATATCCCAATTTTATTCAATGATGACGGTTAGAATTACAGTATGTGTAATACTTTTTATAGTAAATAATCTGATTCGTTCTACCGAACTTGTTTATGAGAAAACTAATACTTAAGCTCAATTAATGTACTTCGAGTTTACTGCATCGAAATAAAAGAAATAAAATGTCAGATTTATTAATTAGCTTCCAACAAAAATTAAGAATGTCTTCTGGTTAAGCGTTGCCATTCAATTTGATTATTGCAATATGTTTAATTCAATTTGTATTCAATCTGGAAGAGTATTCCGTGTGTTAGAGACTGATCAATCTTAAAACACTCTGTCGTTCATAGAAGTTGAAGGCAAGTCGCTTTAGTAGTTGATTAATAGAAAAGGGACTCGTGAAGAAGTGGGGTCCATAGTATATGCTATACTTTGCTACTAGGTTAATCCGGTATTGCCTGAGAATAAGGGAGAGAGAGAGAGAGCGAGAGAGCGAGAGAGAGAGATACAGAGAGAAAGGAAAGATTAAAGAGAGTGAGCTAGATGTAAGAGGAGTAAAATGGAGTCAAAGGAAATCAAGATAGAATGTGTGTTAGGAGAGAGGGAGAATGTGTGAATGTGTGTGTGTGTGTGTGAAAGAGACACAGAGAAGAGAGAGAGAGAGGGAGAGAGAGAGAGAGAGAGAAAGAGAGAGAGGGAGAGAGAGAGAGTGAGGATAGGGAGAGGAAAGGAAACCGGAGAGAAAATATGAGAGGGTAAGGACTAGAAGTTAGAAAGGTAATGAATATAAGTTGGTAAGTACAGGGAAGAGCGGAGTGAAGGGAAGATTTCTAAGTTTCTTGAACTGAGAACTTACAGTGTCAAAGGTGTGTGTGAATGTGTGTGTGTGTGCGTAGAGTTAGAGAGAGAGAGAGAGGAGGGGGAGAAAGGAGATGGTAGAAAGATAGATAAAAGAGAGAGGGAGGGAGGAAGAGAGGAGGCAAAAAGAGATAGAGAAAACAGACCATACTTTAGAAAAATAGAGCATATGTATAAATGAATGAATATGCGTAAGTGAATGTATATACATATGCATATATATATATATATATATATATATGAGTGTGTGTGTTTGAATCAGGTTATATACGTGAGTGGAAGCGTATACATACATATATTCGTGTGTGTGTGACTAAATGAAGTGTTATTAAAACAGATGGCTGTAAAGAAATGTGAAGGAGTAAGTATCATATTCCCGTGATACAAATCTAAACGTAAAGAGATGCAAAGAGACCAGCCAAAGCCACAAACATTATAATAAATTCTCACACTTCCTCCATTAGATTTTTCAACATCTTTTCTTCCCACACTCTTAAAAAAAAAAAATATACCGAAATTATTCGCCTCTTATTCCCCTGTCATTATTTTTCTTCATCTTCATCATCCTCTCATTATGCTTCAATTATTATTCTTCCGTTTTAATCATCATTCTTTACCTTCATAAATTTCCTTGTTATTTTGTTATTGTTGTTGTAATATATATATATAGGGCCATTGTCTTTATGTTCTGAGTTCAAATTCCGCCGAGGTCGACTTTGCTTTTCATCCTTTCGGGGTCGATAAATTAAGTGCCAGTTGCGTACTGGGATCGATCTAATCGACTGGCCCCCCCCCAAAAAAAAATTTCGGGCCTTGTGCCTAGAGTAGAAAAGAATACATATAGGGCTACTGTCTTTACGTTCTGAGTTCAAATTCCGCCGAGGTTAACTTTGACTTTCATCCTCTCGGGGTCGATAAATTAAGTACCAGTTGCGTTCTGGGGTCGATCTAATCGACTGCTCCTCCCCCCACTCCAAAAATTTCGAGTTTTGTGCCTTGAGCAGAAAATAATATATATACAGCCACTGTTTTTATGTTCTGAGTTCAATTTCCGCCGAGGTCCACTTTGCCTTTCATCCTTTCGTGTTCGATAAATTAAGTACCAGTTGCGTATTGAAGTCGATCTAATCGACTAGCCCCCTCTCCAAAAACTTCGGGCCTTGTGTCTAGAGTAGAAAAGAATATATATAGGGTCACTGTTTTTACGTTCTGAGTTCAAATTCCGTCGAGGTTAACTTTGTCTTTCATCCTTTCGGGGGCGATAAATTAAGTACCAGTTGCGTACTGGGGTCGATCTAATCGACTGCCCCCTCTCCAAACATTTCGAGCCTTGTGCCTAGAGCAGAAAATAATATATATAGGGCCACTGTTTTTATGTTCTGAGTTCAAATTCCGTCGAGGTTAACTTTGCCTTTCATCCTTTCGGGGTCAATAAATTAAGTACCAGTTGCGTATTGGAGTCGATCTAATCGACTGGCCTATTCCCCCAAAATCTCGGTCCTTGTGCCTAGAGTAGAAAAGAATATATATAGGGCCATATTTGTGCTGAGTGGAGTAAATAAGTGGTCGAGTAAATAAATCAGCTTCAATACTTAACTGGTACTTTACTTTACGTATAGTCCCCGGTGGAATTTGAACACAGAATGCAGAAGAACGTTACTAAATACCGCACTATATTTTATCCTCCTCGGAAACAATTTCCTCAAAAAAAAAAAAAAAGATCAAAAGTTCTTCCCGAGCCATAAGCTCATATGGTCAGTTTCCTGAATTCTATAGCATATATATTTCCCACGTGAACGGGAGCAACGTGAAATGGAGTGTTTGGTTCAAGAACACAATGCATCGCTTGGTTCAGGAACCGAAACCATAATCGTATGATCATGAGTGCAACACCCTAACCACTAAACAACGTTCTCCAACAATTTTCTCCGCACACTGCCTTGAATGCTCTCAGAACGATTTCTAAAAGAGTCTTAAAGTTTCAGAACGTCCAGTTAAACTTAACAAAGGACGAGACGTAAATTATTATCGCGATGAAGAATCTAAAGACTTAGCAAAAACAATTATTGTTCTAACTGGGCTTTCTGACAGCGTTTAAAATCTCTGAGGGCGATTAAACGACAACACATATATTTCGAGTGACCGGATGAAACGAGTAACTGACCAGCTTAAAACTGACGTGACAACTCTTAATACAAGGTTAAATTATGTAAAACTGTGTCAAAACTCTCAGAGTAGACTGCGTGTCGGCTCACAAATGACCAAACTAGACTAGACTAAAATCTACACAATAGCTAACAAGTGGACTGGCTGAATGAATTAAAGAATACAAGAACTTCAGAGTAATGGAATCTGCGATTCCCTCGAATTAGTTCAACTAACAATTTCTGTGATATATGACAGCTGTCAATGCTAGGTCTTACTTGATAGAGACATGGTATGTATATCACAATGCATTTGTGCATCACACCCTCCATCATAAATACTGTGTATACAAATCTCCATCATAAATATTGTTTCTACAGTCTTCCATCATAAATATTGTCTCAATAGTCCCTTATCATAAATATCAGCTTTACAGATCATCATGAATATTGTTTCTACAGATCGCCATTATAATTATTGTTTCTAACATCTCCATTATAAATATTCTTTTCTACTCTAGACACAAGGCCCGAAATTTTGGGGAAAGGGTCCAGTCGATTAGATCGACCCCAGTATGCAACTGGTATTTAATTTATCGACCCCGTAAGGATGAAAGGCAAAGTCGACCTCGGTGGAATTTGAACCCAGAACGTAACGGCAGACGAAATACCTATTTCTTTACTACCCACAAGGGGCTAAACACAGAGAGGATAAACAAGGACAGACAAACGGATTAAGTCGATTATATCGACCCCAGTGCGTAACTGGTACTTAATATATCGACCCCGAAAGGATGAAAGGCAAAGTCAACCTCGGCGGAATTTGAACTCAGAACGTAGCGGCAGCCGAAATACCGCTAAGCATTTCGCCCCGCGTACTAACTTTTCTGCCAGCTCGCCGCCTTATCTCTATTATAAATAATGTCTCTATAGTCCTCCATCATAAACATTGTCTCTACAGACCTCCACCATGAACGTAACCTATACAGATCTCCACCAACTATTGTCTATTATACTATTATATATGCATCTACCATAAAAGTCTCCTGGATTGTTTTCCTATTAAAATAATATGGTAAACTATTAAAAAATAAAATCGCATTTTATCATAATTGAACCTTCTCATAGTACAGCAATGAATGGTTATGTAATTAGATTTGCAATTACTCATGTGCTAATTGATAAACCAAATAGTCGAATTCCTTGTTACGAATATCAACACACACACCCAAAATATACATACATTCATGTACACGTACATATATACCCCATGCACTCACATAATTTAAACAGTCTTAAGATATAATGAAAATGATATTTTCCCAGTGATACTGGTGTGCATAAATACTCTATCGTCGCCGTCGCCATCGTATTATCAGGACTAGGAGAATCTGTGCAACGCTGGACAAAATGGTTGGCGGTATTTAGTTGTAACCATTGTTTTATGTCGAGCGTTCAAATTCTACCAAGGCCAACATTACCTTTCATTCTTTTGGACTCGGTAAAATGAAGTATTAGTGAAGTACCGGATCTTATTGTAGACGACTAACCCTTTTCCATTCAAATCTCTGGTTTTGTGCCCATGCCAGAAATTTACTGAAACGAATCAAACCAGCTGAAATAAGCTATCTTCATTTACTTTATTAACATTATAAGAAGTGTAAATGCCCCACCTTCTTAATTCATTTCCATTAAAAGTCACAGGCTTCACGTCTATTGTAGAATATATTAAAAAATTCATCTTGAAGGGAACATTGTTGAATGAAATACTACCCCGCCCCATCTCACTGGCACTACATCCAATAAACATTGTCAGCCAACTATTCAATTAGCACACACCGTTTACACATTCACTCCTGCCACTTGTAATATAAAAAAAACCCTCAGCTATAATCCACACTCACAGAAACTCAATCTGATGCTATGTAAATTTTCTATAATGTTGGTTCACCAGGCATCAATAATTCATGACACGATAGCACACTATTATTGGATATTTACTCATTCCACACCATTAACAAACACAATGACGACAGCCATACGCATACATTATGTGTCGTGGATGTGTCTATTCATTGGAGTGTTTGTTTATTCACTTCGACGACAACGACAACACTCGAATAACAAGATGTTAGCCATTGATTAAATAAGTGAAAAACCACCACTTAAAAGTGATTAAAATCACACTCAACTTTTCAGTCAGACTCCATCTCTCCCTTTGTAAAAAAACAAACAAACAAAACTGAATTCTTGTTATTTCTAAGTCGACGGGACATTTCAAAGTATGAGCATCTGAACATTAAACTGTCTAACAGAGTTTTTCGGTAGCGTAATCAATGAAACGTATACATGAGGATAGACAAACCCCATACATATGTAGCATCAGAGATACAAGAGTCGACAAGGTCACAGATTACCATCAAGACATTGACAGTTCCTATCTCATGACTGGAATAGAAACGTTGATAACGCATCCCTCGATGTCACAACGTTACTTTGGGTACACAAAGAAGAAAAATGCTGTATTATAAAATGCGTGGTTAACTAGCCTCCAGTACTGAGTTTAAAGAAAATTCGCTCCAAACCCAGTGCCACCATTTCTGCCAAGGATATAATCAGAATCCAAGCTGTTTTAGAGTGATACATACTATTTACAATGGCGTAGAATATTTCCATCTCTTTAATGGTCTTAATGTCTAATATTTTCTACTGAAACTTACAGATAAATTTCAGAAGTTGGATTCGTAATAAAGATATATTGAAATAATAAAATGTATCATAAACCTAACATATCTTAAAATAACAACACCGCAAATTCAGCTGATAATACATCCATCAAAATTTACAACAGTCGAATAGTAAAAACTGAATAACTTAAATTTTAATTACTAAAACTGTGTTAGTAATTTGTTTAGCAACATCGCTCTATTGATCATTGGGCCGGTTGCTTAAAAACTATTGAGAATAGTAAACTCGGCGGTAAGTGCCAAACTTCAAAGCCACTGTGACTGTTGGGATATCTTTCTTATCATCAAATAAAAACCTCTATAACCTTCATAACTTTTATATAATTGTAGGTTACAAGTGTTACGTTTGGTTCAACGTATGTTAAAACGGGTCAGTCTGCCTTGTGAAAATTTCACATAAGTTGAAACACAGCCAAAAGTTATAACCTACTTTTGGAAAATATTGTTGATAGACTTATACTGCGAGTATAGCTAAAAACCTACATTTAAAATGGAAATTCTGGAGGACGCTTTATACCCCATTAAATACGAAGTATATAATCTGTTATCTGATTATATTTCACTAATATTAGTGTCAACAAGTCAGATAAAAATATGCGGAGAGGGCAATCTGAAGTGCAACGTTGTAAATATAGCGAGGAATTATCTTAAGTTTAGCATTTATATTCTTTAATACCGAGAAGGACATGAATTTTGTATTTGTGAATTTTTTTTATGATTCTAATAATTGATATTTTTAATACGATAAGAATATTTCTGGAAGGCAAACGGATATATGAGTATATATCCTCCATCTTCTCTTCATTATCGTCGTTTTAGCGCCCACTTTACTATCTTTGCATAGAATGATACGGAATTTCTTGAGGCAGATTTTCTGCTGCCAGAAGCACTTCTTGTCTCAAATTTTCACCTGTAATATTACTCCCCTGCCAGATGTGTCTTTTGCGGAAGATTAGGAATGAGTGACACCGCTTGTATGGCGATGATGCCTTAGAGTAATCCCGCAATGTGCGTACTCCTCTCTCTCTCACACACACACACACACCGTGTTTCTTTCAGTGTCCGTCTACAGCTCTACTCACAAAGCCTTGATCATCTCGGGGTTATTGTAGAAGATACTCAAGGTGCAACGTACGCAGTGAGACTGGATCAGAAATCCAATAGACAGGAAGCTAAATTCTTAAACAGTAATGGCTGCACCTGCCTTTCTGTCTGTCTGTCTATTTGTCCGTCCGCTTCCTTTCATGAAATATTCTCAGACACCAGAAATATCACTATTGAATGTTATGCAAAAGTTCCTTAATCGAACTACTCACCCCTTACTACGTAGTAAAGGTGCCAACATTAACATAGAACACGTGGTCTATAATCTCTTCACGTAAGTTTTGGATAAATATCTGTTTTTACTAAACATTCTGACCTCTACATCTGACTTATCAGTATCGTTGGAATTCCTCAGTAATTTAACTAAGCCCAGATGGTTCCATCCATTAATTAATGCACGCACACACACACACACACAGTGAAAGAGAGAGAGAGAGAGAGAGAGAGAGAGAGAGAGAGAGAGAGAGAGAGAGAGGAGAGAGAGAGAGAGAAGAGAGAGAGAGAGAGAGAGAGAGAGAGAGAGAGAGAGAGAGAGAGAGAGAGAAGGGATAATAAGGATAAGGGAGAGAAACTGAGAAAAAGCAAAAAGCAAATTCAAATTATTCAACAAAAGGGTTGATTTACTAGTTTGATTTTCGGAGGAATGGAAAGAGTTAATTAAGAGAATCGGGACATTTACTCTCTTCGAAATATATAGGTCGAGATGAGAGAAAAACAACAATTTAAATGAAGAATCTAGGTGAAAAATGCGCGCGCGTGTGTGTGTATAATAAATTGTTTATGTTGTGGCACAAGAACAAAATGTTCAACAGGACTTTTATGTTGAAGGGTGTGTAGTCTTATACATGTCGGTTAATCTGAGATAAATGAGGATTACACAATAAGAGCAGCGGATTCGTTTGATCGGCTGACCAGACATATCAGTTGGAAAGCAATAGAAATTACTTGAAATGGTGTCAGTGATGTTAATAATTAGCTATCATCTGTCACGCATCAGTGGGACGATGTTCCCTTTGAAGTTCTCAAGAAAGTATTAGGTCAGGTCAATGCCCCCAAGCAAGTCAAAGTTACTGTTATATTTATTATTTCTTTTATTTGAAACTGAATTAAGGCGGTGTTTGATGTGAAGTTCTAAGTGTGAATCAGAGCTGCAAGACCCTGCTTAAATGTCTATGCCTTATCTTACACAGCTCATGCCAGATAGGGCTTGGATTCTTAGAGCGGCTCTATGCCCGGCAACCTCTGCTTTACTCAGAAGCTTTACATCGTTTGTCACCTTACCTCAATCTTGAACTAATTCCAGCTTGTTGACACCTGCTCAAGTTCATACTTGAAAATTTGGTAGAGGACACATGACATGTGTGCATGTATATGTATGATATTTTGAATATCTATTATATGAAATCTGTTCTGTCTGTCTGTGTGTATGTCTTCTAGGATCTCGGGCATCCTTCATCCGATTGCGCCCAAATTTGATATGTAGATACCGACGATATCGGGGCGTGCGTAGGTCTTGAAAAAATTACAAAAATTGATTCCAGGTGAGAATGCGATCGATAAAGCTGTGGGAACGTGCATTTGTTCGCGCAAGTACATCAGCTGTTGCGATCGATACTACGCGTACGCAAGAAAAATGCACGTGCAGTTTGCGCAAAAAAAAGCCGGTTGGCTTGAAATAATGCCACAAAATGCAATATATTTAAGAGACCCAAAAAGTAAGATGCAAAAGAGATATTTTCTTCAAATTTTGCATGAAAGAAGGAAATACTATTTGATTTCTCAAGAAGTTTTTTTTTTTGACTTAACTTTTTTTGCCTTAACTTTTTTTTGCCTTAACTATTGAAATAAAAGCATGCTTAATTATTTTTTAATGAAAAGAAAACACTGATTGCTTTTTATTCAGCAGATATGATTCAGCACCGTCCATTGGACGGGGGGGGGGGGCGTTTTGCTCGTACATACATAAGACATTTACAAATACAGCTTAAGACATTACTTAGTTACTCTTCATATTCTTATAGATCACCCGTGCTGGTCCCACGTAAATAGCACCCAGCACATTTGGTAAAGTAGCAGACGTTAGGAAAGGCATCCTGCTGTAGAAACCAAGCCAAATCAGACTGGAACCTGATATAGTTTTCCTGTTTGCTAACTCTAGTCAAAACGTCCAACTCATGCCAGCATGGAAAACGGACGTCAAATGATGATAATGATGATGACGATGACCGCCCAGGTAATAAGCATTAGAATGCAGCATGGTACTGGGCAACTAGTTGGTAGTGGGCAGCCTATCTTTTGGTGATTCAGTAACAACGAAATGAAACAATATAGATTTATATAGCGCCGTCCCGACGGGCCTCCGTGCCGGTGGCACGTAAAAAAGCACAATCCGACCGTGGCCGTTGCCAGCCACGCCTGGCCCCCGTGCCGGTGGCACGTAAAAAGCACCATCCGACCGTGGCCGTCTGCTAGCCCGTCTGGCACCTGTGCCGGTGGCACGTAAAAAGCACCCACTACACTCACGGAGTGGTTGGCGTTAGGAAGGGCATCCAGCCGTAGAAACATTGCCAGATCAGACTGGTCCTGGTGCAGCCTTCTGGCTTCCCAGACCCCAGTTGAACCGTCCAACCCATGCTAGAATGGAAAGCGGACGCTAAATGATGATGATGATGATGATGATGATACATGATATGTGCAAATGAAGGAGCGAAGTCTTACCTGATAACTCTTGGCGTTGCTTGTCAACTCTCTGCATGTCGCAAGCTTCACCGCGGCAGACACGCTTCTGTTTTAATGCTGGACATTCTTTGCCTCCATGAGCAGGCTTTACTGAAACTTGCCTCTCTCGTATTTGAACCCCATGAATGCAAGAATCACCGCAGTTCCATTCTGTCCACTGGCTGACGTAGCAATCAACGGCTGTAAGAAAAGAATAAAGGAAAATGAAATAAGAAAATGACGATTTATTAATTTTTTCTCTCTTTTACTTGTTTCAGCCATTAGGCTGCGGCCATGCTGGAGCACTGCCTTGTAGGATTTTAGTCGAATAAATCAACTACAATTCTTATTTTAAGTCTTAGTGCTTATTCTATCGGTCTTTTTACCGAACCGCTAAGTTACGGGAAAGTAAATAAATGTACACTGGTTGTCAAGTCGTTGTGTAGGTCAAATATATAAGCACGCACACACGATTTCTTTAAAAAATCGTTTGTGATAAATTTTGCTGCAACCCCCTTCGACATACGAGATCAGATCGGTTTATGCAACCTTTCGGATACCTGTAGGTTAGCGTCTGTATGGAAGTTTCTATCTGGTCACACAAACAGCCAGAAATAGCCTAATCTTTCAAATTACACCCTAATGTCTTGGATTATACAGGTTCTGAGTGCACTGTGCTTTTGAAAGACGGGATGGTCATGGCTTGAATGCATTTGACCAAAACTGATTCTGGATTATACAATAACAACAACAATAGCTGCAGCGTCAGGTAATTCCAAAGAGTGACATTCTAGAAGGAAGGATAAAACGAATGTTCAGTGTGAGATTTGGATGTTGAGAAACAATAGAGGAGACAGAAAAAAAAAGTCGTAAGTATATTCAGATGGATTTGATGGAATCGATAATTAGTTACGAGGAGCAAAAACCGTTAAAGTATCAGTAAAATGAGACAGCGCGAGAGAAAATAGTGCGCCTGTAAGCTTTTGATAACTGGGAATGTGAACCTTGGTTTTTAGAAAGATGGCGTATTTGGATGCAATTAGCAACAATTGTATGAGAGTTTTAGGGCCAGTGTCTCAGATATGTGAGCGGTACACATTAAGAGGTTCACATTAAGTTTTACTGGGTTCGTGATGTATTGGATAAGGGGACTTGGTTTTTAGAAAGATGGCGTATTTGGATGCAGTTAGCAACAGTTGCATGAGAGTTTTAGGGCCAGTGTCTCAGATATGTGAGCAGTACACATTAAGTTTTGTTGGGTTCGTGATGTATTGGATAAGGGGACTATAAGAAAGGGGTAGGATCCCGATTATTTGACGGAATTTTCCCTAAAAAAATACCCTACAGTTCCCTTGAATTTTGGAAAGACTTCACTTCGGAACCCGGAAACTGTCAATTTTGCCATGCATAATTTCTCTCTGTGGTATTTGACATTTAAAATGTGAAGGAGTCTATTTTTTTTGTTGCTTTTTGTTTTTTGTTAGGCTTGAAGACGAAGTCTTCTCTTTTTCCTTACTTTCTCCCCCTCTTGTACTTATGCATATACTTTTCGGAAATAAACAAAGAACCAACACTCGCGTGCACACACACACACACACACACACACTGTACATATACATACAACGCATATTAGCTATTGTTTATAGCAATTGAAAACAGAAAAATGAAACAGCACTGTATAGGGTATGGAAGATAAAACACAGTGGCATCATAAACATAACACCGATAAAAATTAGAGCAACGTTAAAATGAAGTGCCTTGCTCTAGAGTACAACATAACGCCCAATCCGGGAATTGAACCCGCGATCTAAAGCTAAACACCTTAACCACTAAGCCACATGCCTCCATACACACATACACACTGGTAGAAAGATTGTGAGAGAAAGAGAAGATATAGGAGGAGAAATATAAGACCAAATAAAGTGACAAGACTAATAGTCAGCTAAACACGTGGGATGTAACTGTACATACTATTGTGGTAACATCACTGGCGAGGTGACAGATGTAGTTACTATAGATGTATTTTCTGGGTGACAGATGTATTTACTACAGAAATAGCCTCACCCGTCGACTAGACACGTGGGAGACAGATGCCCATGCAACAACAGTCGATGTCCAACTGGGCTATAAAAACACCACCCTGAAGGCGGCGAGCTGGCAGAAACGTTAGCACACCGGGCGAAATGTGTAGCCGTATTTCGTCTGCCGTTACATTCTGGGTTCAAACTCCGCCGAGGTTGACTTTGCCTTTCATCTTTTCGGGGTCGATAAATTAAGTACCAGTTACGCACTGGGGTCGATGTAATCGACTTAATCCATTTGTCTGTCCTTGTTTGTCCCCTCTATGTTTAGCCCCTTGTGGGTAATAAAGAAACATATAAAAACACCAACCTATCAATTCTCTCTATGAAATCGTACTGAAACCAAAAGTTTGCGTGCAACTTGGTCACAAGAATTAGCAACGAAAATTGCTGGACGTATCGGAAAGGGTGGTGTCTGTCAATGAATAACCACCTCTCTATTGTTATTTGTTTTTTCGGTATTGCATTCACAGCACCACACTACTGGTTAATTATTATTTTTTTTAGTTTTGTTGCAGTAAATTTATTGTATTTTTAATATTTATAAAGCTTTGTGAAAACTTTTACCGAAATTCGTGCAAATTAATTATTGTTATTTTTGTTGTTTAGCCTGAGTTCAGATCTGTAATCGTTCGATTTACGTTGTGAAAGAATTTTCGAGAATGTTCGAATCACCGTAATTACAATTAAAACTGCAATTTAAAATCAAAATATATTTGGTTCATATACTTATAGAATTCAGGAACACTCTTGATCAAAAACTTATAGAATATAGGAACACCCTTGATCAAAAACTTATAGAATATAGGAACACCCTTGATCAAAAGCTCTCGAAAAACAAAATAACAAAAACAAAACAAAAAATCCTTACACAAATATAAATGCAATAAAAATACAATAAAAATAATAACAGGACATAACAGGTGTCTTTCGACTAAGAACGAATTGAATTAAGCTTTATTTTTATTGTATTTATATTTGTGTAACATTGTCTGTTTTTTTTCCGTTCTTGTTTTTGTATACATTCGCTGCTTTCTTTCAAGGAATCTAATGCTCTTAGCTTAGTTTTTCCTTGGGGCTGGTCAGATTGGAGCAATCCCAAGAATAATCAGCCGAAATTGCGAGGATAATCTGGCGCTTGACCGAGAAAAAACATTTCGAATGACCCGTCCTTGTTTTGTTTGTATCGTCTATCTGGATTTTGTTGTCCCTTTTTGTATCACCTAGCTGTCCGGATGCTTTGCGTCCTTATCCTATTTTATATATATATTTAGATATAGATATAGCGGCGTACGTACACCTTGATCTCTTATACACACACACACACCACACACACACACAGTAATCCCTCGACTATCGCGGGCGTTACGTTCCAAAACCCTCCGCGATAGGTGAAAATACGCGAAGCAGAAAACAGTACAGTAAATTTTTTAATATCATTTTTCTAATTTGTATATATTTATTTTATTATAAATGTAAAACAACACCACTGAGAAATCGACGTAAGCTTAAATAATAAACCGTGATAAGTGAACCGCGATATGGCGAGGAATTACTATATATATATATATATATACGACGGTAGGCTGAAAAGTTCGTAGGCTGACTATGAAGAGTTTATGCTAGAGCTGTGAAATTTCGCATGCATTAATTTCAACTCTTCTTATTAATAACTGCGATGTTTCTTTCCAGGTAAACTGACTTCAAAAGTAATTAGTAGCAACTTCTCGAACAAGAGGATGGCTTCTTAGTTTCTTCACCCGTGAGATCCAAATACTGCAACACCGATTGGAGAGATGTGTGGCACGCAAGGGTAACTATACTGAAAAACAAACCTCATTTGATCTCATTCCATGAGAACATCTTGGTCACCTATGAACTTTTCAGCCGACTCCCGTGTGCATATGTGTGTGTGTGTGTGTGTGTGTGTGTATGAGAAGTGGGTGTATACGTTGGTAGGTTGTCATAGAATGTATTTATATTTCAGTAGAGAAAAAATTTCAAGTGGAATAGGAGAAATATAATTCAGACGATCATCAACACTTTGACACGCTCTTGAACTATATGGAAAATCGTAGAAAACTGTCCACCAAGATCGGGGGGAGGGGAGGAGGGAGCGAGCAGAGCGATATGTGCTCTGAGTAGTAAAGTGTTCCAGGGACGAGGGATGTGAGGGTGAGTGCTGTGAGGATAAAGAGAGGGAGACAGAGGGGGAAGGGGTTCAGGTTACCGGAGGGTATCAATGTGTGTGTAGTTGTGCGTGTGTGTATGTAAATGTGTGTGTGTGCATGCGCGTGGGGTGGGCATGGAAATATGTACTTTCCATGATGCTCTTTGTAAGAGGGGACACTTTACTCGTGCTGCTTTTGTGTGTGTGTGTGTTGGAGGTGGTGTGGTTGATACTTTTGACCTGATCAGCTTCCGCAAGTGTCATGGTCTTGACGTTGGTGTTGAAGTAGCCTTTGAATGTGTGTGCGTGCGTGTGTGTGTGTGTGTGTATGTGTGTGTGTATGTGTGTGTGTGTGTATGTGTGTGTGTGTGAGAGAGAGAGAGAGAGAGAGAGAGAGAGAGAGAGAGAGAGAGAGAGAGAGAGAGAGAGAGAGAGAGAGAGAAAGAGAGAGAGTGTGCTTGTGATAGTGTTTGTTGAAATGCTGAGGTGGTTGTCGAAAATATTGAATATTGCGAAGACCGTGGGAGTAGTGAGAGTTATAGAAGCATGATGGTGGTGGTGGTGGTGGATGAGAAGTGAGGTGTTGCGGTGGTAGTAGATGTAGTAATAGCGAATGTAGTACTGGTGGTGGTGGTATTGGTTGCAGTTGTTGTGGTGGTGATTGTGGTAATGTAGTGGTAGTGTTTTTATGATTGTAGTATAGGTAAGGTAATAACAGTAGTAGTAGTAATGGTACTAGTTGTGATGGTAGTAGTAGCAGTAGAAATTTGTGGTGGTAGCTGTAGTAATAGCGAATGTAGTACTGATGGTGGTGGTATTGGTTGTAGTTGTGGTGGTGATTGTGGTAATGTAGTGGTAGTGTTTTTATGATTGTAGTATAGGTGAGGCAATAACAGTAGTAGTAATGGTACTAGTTGTGGTGGTAGTAGTAGCAGTAGAAAGCTGTGGTAGTAGATGTAGTAATAGCGAATGTAGTACTGATGGTGGTGGTATTGGTTGTAGTTGTTGTGGTGGTGATTGTGGTAATTTAGTGGTAGTGTTTGTATGATTGTAGTATAGGTGAGGCAATAACAGTAGTAGTAATGGTACTAGCTGTGGTGGTAGTAGGTCTTGTAGGTGCTTTCATACATTATTTAAGGCGGGCAGGGAATAATTGAAGGATATTTGTTTTATTCTTTTACTTGTTTCAGTCATTTGACTGCGGCCATGCTGGAGCACCGCCTCTAGTCGAGCAAATCGACCCCAGGACTTATTCTTTGTAAGCCTAGTACTTTTTCTATCGGTCTCTTTTGCCGAACCGCTAAGTTACGAGGACGGAAACACACTAGCATCGGTTGTCAGGCGATGTTGGGGCCACAGACACAGACACGCAAACACACATATGTACATATATACGACGGGCTTCTTTTTAGTTTCCGTCTACCAAATCCACTCACAAGGTTTTGGTCGATCCAAGGCTATAGTAGAAGACACTTGCCCAAGATGCCACGCAGTGGGACTGAACCCATGACTATGAGGTTGGTAAGCAAGCTACTTACCACACAGCCACTCCTGGGTCTATAGATATTTGGCTACACTTTCTAGCAAGTTGAGTGACCAAATAGAGACTCACTTTTGATAAGAGTAGGAGCGTTTACTAACAGTAGTGCTGGCTCGTGCTAGTAACGTCTAGAGAGAGAGAGAGAGAAGGGGAGAGAGGAGTACAAAGAAAGAAAGAGTAAGAGATATGGAGTTGCCAGCTTGTGATATTTTGAGAGATGTGGGAAAACGTAGATGTGATAAAATTTGGTTCTGGTGTGTATATGTCAATACGTAATATATGTTGTTTGTTTGTTTGTTTGTGCTTGTCAGGAGTGATGTGTGGCGAGCAAAGAGGACGATATATTCTGAAACTAATGTCAATGCTGCTTAAAGCGCTCGATGGTATGTCGTACGTGATACGACACCGTTGAACTATCTTCTATGTGTGCCCTCTCCATAGCAGATGATGTACCGTATAAACTCCGCGATAAGTCGTAATTTTTTACTGTAAATAGTAATAGTAATAATAATAGTGATGATAATAATAATAATAATAATAATAATAATAATAATAATAATAATAATAACAATGTTTTGTCTTGGTATAAAAGATGGGCTACAGCAAATATTCTGCTCAATACCACAGATTTGCTTGTCAGTTGTTTGACCTTAACCAGTTGAGCATGTCCCTTAGTGGCTGGCATCTCTGATCACGAGCAGAAGTAGTGGGGGAGTATCATAGCCGTGTGTTGAGAGGGATTCTTTGGGGTTTGAATAATTCACCTCTGGAAACATGGGTGTTTCGTTCAACATCCTTAAACAACTCTTATTCAGGGACCTTTTGAGAGGGATGGGTTACTCGACCTGAAGAAAATTCTAACTGGGCCCCACCTGCAAGGTCATGCGCTGTTTATTTTGATATGAGATCGCCATGTAGCGCATGGTTATGATGCATGTGCCTGGTGTACCCTTATCAGACGGGTTGTCATGATGGGTATATTTTACCCATATATTTTACCTCAGTGTCACTTTGATGGCATGCACTGCTCTCTCACTCAATAATAATAATAATAATAATAATAATAATAATAATAATAATGGTTTTAAATTTTGCCACAAGGGCAATGGTTTTGGGGGAGGAGCATCGACTCCAATGTTTAACTTATTTTATCGACCACGGAAGGATGAAAGGTTAAGTCGACCTCGGCGGAATTTAAACTCAGGACGTAGCGACGCACGAAATACCGCTTAGCATTTAGTCCGGTGCACTAACGATTCTGCTAGCTCTTCGCCTAATAATCCTTTCTACTAAATTTATCTACCCAACTTTGCTGTGGTCTTGAAATTCGTTGAACGCCCTAACACATAGGTTCTTAAAGTGGGCGCTATCATCCCCTCCCGGTGCGCATCGAGAGGGTCCATGTGGGTGTTGGTGCCTAAGAGAAAAAGGAGGCGTTGAGGGTAGAGAAAAAGGAGGCGTTGGGAGGAAGGCAGTAGAATGAGGGATGCTATGAAATTATTATATCATTGTAGTATTGTATACAAATTATATGATATTATATTACATATCAAATGATTCATAGTATATATAAATTAGTAAAATATAAAATATTTATTTATACTTGAAAATAAGGGTGAGGGCGCTGAGGGTATTCTGTGGCCATGAGGGGACGGAGGGTGGCCCAAAAGTTTGAGAACCTCATCTCTAACGTAACGTGCGAACTCACACAGAGATACACACCCACGACAAATGATAATGTTCGACGGGTTGGTCATATCAATGTGCAGTCTATGTGAATATCGGCCTTGTAAATAAATATGTTGATGACATCACATGCGAAAATAAATGCAACTGCTTAAGCAGAATTCAGTTCTGCTACAAAACGATCGTGCTTATGAAGATAAAGCAATCGTGCATATGAAGACAAGCCTAAACTTGTCTGTATTAGTGCGTGTTGGCAAGAAGTGTTAATTAATCGGAAGAGGTGACGTAAAAACAGAACGGCAAAACGATCAAATTATGGAGTTGGTTTTAAGTAACGTGTTATTGGATATACTAAAGGAGAATGAAAACTAAGGTTGAGAGAGTTTTATGTGAACGAAAAATTAGATGGAGACTAGGTGGAAACAAAAAGAAACATCCAACAGAATACTAAAGTAAAACATACCAAACTATATTCAGTCATCCCTCGACTATCGCGGGTGTTACGTTCCAAAATCCTCGCGATAGGTGACAATCCGCGAAGTAGAAACAGTATTGTACTGTATAATTTTTAAAAATTATTTTTATAATTTGTATATATTTATTTTATTATAAATGCAAAACAACACCACTGTTAACGATTCAGCCAGATCGCCGCCTTTACTCTAGGCACAAGGCCTGAAGTTTTGGGGGAGGGGGAAAGTCGATTAGATTGACCCCAGTACGTAACTGGCACTTAATTTATCGACTACGAAAGGATGAAAGGCGAAGTCGACCTCGGTGGAATTTGATCTCAGAACGTAAAGAGAGATATTGCCAAATGTTTTGTATCACCAGGTCAAAGAGGAGGAGAAACTAAATAAAGATTATAATAATACTTATAATTATGATAATCTTCATCGCCGCCCACATCAACTACAACATAGTTTGCTACTATGATAATAATAATGATGATAATGATGCCATAGGCACAAAGTCAGAAACTCGGTGGGGTGGGGTCTACAGTCGGATCAAGTCTACCTTTGTACTTGATTGGTTCTTTATTGACCCCGGAAAAATAAAAAGTAAAGTTGACCTCAGTGAGATTTGAACTCAGAACATAAAGAGACAAAAGAAATACAGCAAGTATTTTTTCCCCCTGACACTAACAATCCTACCAATTTACCGCCCTAACGACAACAGCCATTACTACCATCACTCATCATTTGCTACTGTAGCTGGAGGTCAATCTGGCACTGTACCAGATGACCGATATTTTTTTTTATCCCCAAATTTACTATCCCACACTTAAGTCTTTTTGTTATGTATTTATCATCTTCATCGTGATGTAGCATGGCAGCTGCGGTAGCTGTTGTTGCTGATTGACGTATGCAGACATTTATTATGATAAATAGATATACAATACTTACTGTTTACACTGATCGTGTTTTCTGTGTGTTTGAGAGGAGGGAGGCGGACATATTAAAGAACAAACGACTCTCAGAAACGTCTAATGTTGGCGAGGGTAAGAATCTTGCTTCAAACTTGACAGGGCCCATAAGATTTTTACTAATTAGCACAGATTATATATGAAAGTGTTTAAAAGTATTTACTTTTGTCGTTTAGCCACTAGGTCAACTCTACGAACTAACCTATGTCATGTTGTTGTGTGGCTGAAAGACTAGGAGTGACCTGTAGGTTTTTGCTACCTATCAATTTCACTGGACTCGGAGAGCCTGCAAAAGTCATGGGCACGTTTCGTTCCCCATACCAAAGCGATAGATAGATAGATAGATAGATAGATAGATAGAGATCCTTGGTTCCAACCAGTGTAGTTTTTGCGGTAGCACTTTAAAGGTTTCGCAGTGTCATTTTAAAGGCTTTGAGTGAAGGCTTTCAATGCAAGTGTCATATTTTGATTTCACTAAAGTTTTCGCCAGAGGCGATCATAAAAATCCGCTGAAAAAGAGACATGTTGTGATCGAGAGAGAATCGTTGACACCGGCAAAAGTCTATAGTGGTGTTTCCTAGGGTTCCGCGTTGGACCTTCTCCTTTTATTATTTGCATTAATGACATTGTAAATTTTATGAAACGGTGAGATAAATATCTTTGCAGATAACTTTAAGCTCAAGAAACTTAAATACGGAATGGGTGGCCGAACAGAACTCCTCTCCGATTTATGCGTTACAGTTCCAAGAGGAATAACATGGCAAAATATGCGCTCGTCTACTTTGGTAAGAAGAAGGTACTTAACTGAATTATTTTTTTCTATTTAGGGGAGCTTATCGTAGCGTCCAATAAATTACTGTAACTATCAACTGCAAATCGAAGTGCACACATCAGCAGTGAAATCGATATGGTCAACCCTTGGATCCTTAGAATTTTCCAGTCTTAGAGAAATCCTGATGCGACCATCTTTCTCTTTTCTATGCTTACTCGGTCTTACCTTGAATACTGCTGCCCACCGTGGCTTCTCTATACGGCACGTGTTCCCTTTATTGTATTAAATGGGTAGAATGTAGCAATGGCCTCAGAACTGGAGAGGTAGATAGAAGAAACACCTATAGAGATGAACAAACAAGAAGTGAGTTTTGACTTGATAATGTCATTTAGCTACTTAGAATACCGTAGAAGATTTGAAATGTCTAGTCTCACATTTTTGCTTTCTGTTTTCCTATCGTATTTTGTAATCATCATTTGTATCATCACCATCATGTCAGCCATTTGCTTTTTATTCTCACCGTCTTCTTTGGTCTCCTTATCCCTATCTTCTCATACTTTTTATTTCATTCCTTTCTTTATCTTCTTTAGTCGTTTTCCTTGCTTTCTCCTCCTCATGTCGCCGACTCAGCATTCAACGAAAGTTCAAATTTATTTATTTAACGAACACCAATCTCAATCGCTTAAAGTGCACCCAGTATTCATGTGGTTTGCTTCTGTCATTGAAGAAGAGTCAAGTGGCAGTCAGGATTCACAGTTGAACTCTTAACTTCCGGTCAACAGATGAGATAGTGACCTTTCTGGTATTGCTATTTTATTGCCCTACTTACAAGATGTCTATTTGCTGTGTACAAGAAAGTAGGAGGGTGTTTGTTATTGATGTAGTATAATTTGTGTGCGATACCTGCCATTGCTTATAATAGTGAACACATAGCCGAAAGGTTAAGAGATATAACGCACAACCAAATTCTTTTGGCCTCCATCCCACGGCGCGGCTCCTTGGCTAAGTGACTTCTTCAACAGGCAGCGAATTGGCGGAGTCGTCAAAGAGATGGACGAAATATTCCATAACTTTTGTTCTGAGTTCAGGCCCTGCCGAGGTAAACTTTACATTTTATCCTTCCAGCGTCGATAAATAAAATACTTATATAGGGACACATACACATACAATCACACAACGAAATTATAACCCAGTTTTCTCTGCCGGAATTCCAAGTCACCATCAACCTTTCACTGTGTGCATATGTATGCATTATTTAACAAATTTATATTTATTTACTAAACCATGATTATTAAATTTATTAAAATATCAAAATTTATATTTCATATATATATATATTCGCAGCACACCCACCCACACACGTAGGAATTTATTCTACAGCTGTCCTTTGATACTAACATTCTTTAACCAGCGACTAAGTAACCTTAACACCGGCTGTATTAAATACCAAAAGGTAACACTCTTTCTTTCACTCACTCCCTTTCTCTCTCTCTCTCTCACACACACACACATTCTATTTAATTTCTTCGTTATAGCCATTTCTTATTCTTTTTTTTTACTTCATCCCTCCACTCCCTTAACTTTTCTCACTACTTGACTTTTCTCTCCGCTGAAAACTTGTTACCCATTTTTGTGCTTTATTTCCCTCTCTCAACACTTCCCTCATATTCCCTCTCTCTCTCTCCTCCTCCTCCTTCCCCTCCCTCTCTCTCTTCCACTCGTATATATTGTTTTTCTTTCTCTCGATACGTAGAGATTGAGGTGCATGAGTTACAGGGCTAAGAGAAAGTTGGTTGATGTGAGAGGCAGTGTGAAGTATGAGCAAAGGGAAAGAGCTGGTTAAGATGAAAGGTGATGGAAGGAAAGTCTGGCAGAGTGGTATGACTAAATCAAGCGTTGTGCTTTTCACAGTAAAAATGGCCAAGCTTAAAAAAACAAATTATTTTAACCAAACAAAAGACCAGAAAAAAAGAAAAGATCCCAGTGGAATTGCCGTCAAAGGTTTAGGCGATCATATTGATCTCAGTACTTATTTCAGTCCGGTAAATATTCCATCGAACCCTATTTGTTGAACTGCGCACGTTACCGGTGCAAACCTAAACTGACACATATACCTATCTGTATATACACAAGCTCTCTCTTTCGTGTGTGTGTGTGTGTGTGTGTGTATATATGTATGTATGTATGTATGTATGTATATCGTCAGTAAATCATAAATCCGACAAAGAAGCACACTCTAAGTTATAGAGCAATAGAGGATATAGATAAAGATAGATATGGCCGGTTTATGGGGTTACCTGGGGTTTCACGTCCATATAGTGCTTAAGCTTTACAACATTTCTTTAGACCCTAAACCCGTTGGCCTAAGGCCACTCTAGTAAATGACTTGTGTAGAGAGGCCATAGGTCAACGGATTTAGGGTAAGAAGAAACGCTGTAAAGGTAAGCGCTGTGTGTACGTGAAACCCCGGGTAACCTCATAAATCGGTCATCTCTCTGTCTATCTCTCTCTAAACATATATGTATATATATACACGTGCAACAAAATCTCTCTATAAGAACCCTTATGACGGATTCAATGTATGGTATACTATTATCCTTTCTATTATAGGCACAAATCCTGAAATTTTGGGTGAGGAGTCTGGTAGTGCTCAACGGGTACTTATTTCCTCGACCCCCCATCCCCCTCAAAAGGATAAAAGGCAAAGTCGACTTTGGCGGAATTTGGACTCAGAATATTAAGATGGGTGACATAGCGTTAAGCATTTTGTCCACCGTGCTAACGATTCTGCCAGCTCGCCGCCTTAATATAACTATAAACAACAAGCACATCATAAATCAAGAAAGCAACAACCCGTCAGAGCGGGTGGAAGTAAGTTCTCCGAATACCAGCTGCGAGAGGCGCTTTATCGTTTTCACATCTGTGCAAAAGAATGTAGCTCTCCAGCAGGACCGAATAGTCACGTCTCTGGTGCTCGTATTTAAGACAACAACCAAACGATGGCATTACCTGAATTCGAGTTGCAGCCAGTATGTTCCAAATCACAGTTTTGCACCAAGGTAGCTGGAATTTGGCACTGAAGCCATTCCTCAAGAAAGCCATACGTTAAGAAACTTTTACTGACACTTTTTAAAACAAATAGATTTTGTTTTTGGTTTTATATTTGTAAATATTTGTTTACGTATTTGTATGAAGCCTTGCTTAGACCATCTCCCGGACGGCTTGGATGCAACAATTCTTCAGAACATATTTTTTTAAAGCAATAGTGATTATAATTTATTTCCGGAATCAAATAAAACCAGGCGAGGCTGGTGTAGGTGGAGGAAATGTTTAAGTTTTGTCATAAACTGAGCTACATTGCTGCTCCGCCTATTAGAAATAACGACCAGATCTTGAAACTTTGCCCTAGCCACCTTACAAAAGGACAAGTTGTATACTTTAGTCCGAGGTTCAGGGTGCCCGAAAAATAAAAAAAATAAAAGAAATTCGGACCAGTTGGTCATATCTGGAATGTCTTTGATTATAACTATTCCCAATTTGGGGCCTACTTAGGGCTACAATAATAACAACAAAAAACGTTACTATCTCATCCATCCAACCGTTTTCTCACACTTTTCCATATTTTCTTACACTCTATCCCTTTAATGTCGACGTGTCTAGCTGTGATTCACTAATGGTTTTGGTAGCGGAGGGTAGGAAGGACTCTCAACCTTACCCATCTACCCATTTTACTGGTTGTTGTTTTGGGTTTTGGCAATTCTTTCTTCGTTCTTAAATTTTTTTTTTTCTGTGGAATCTTATTTTGTCGCCTTGGTGTCTGGTTTTATCACCGCTATGTGGTTCGTTCTTGAATGTAAATGCTGCCATCTACCACTCATTGAAGACTTCATATTTTTGTTGTTGTTTGTCCTCATTTAAACGATTTGTTGTTTTCCTTGTGCCGAATTTTGGTCAAAATTTAGACATTTTACTTTAACCCTTTGCCTGTATCACGTGATGCACGGGATGTATTTCCCTAGTATCATGATGCACATTCCTTTTTTTTTTTCAATCACCAGAGTAACTTGGGATTTATGAAAGGAAAAATCTATATTACTCAGGACGTACGAAACAATGGCTGACTAAATATCTGAAAATAAATATGGACGTTTTGGACAGATTTATGAAAAATGCATATGAAAGGCAAAGGGTTAAAAGCGTGTGAAGTATCTTACAACATAAGCGCTCTCTTCCTTTGTCTCTCTTTCAGCCGAGTCAAGCGGTAGTCCAAAATGTCAGAGTCCTCTTTGCATTTTTTATACAAACTATCAATGCAGAAATTATAAGAGAAAAAAAAAAACATTTTGAAACTAGTCTTCAAATGATTGCCAACGTTGGAGATACAATTCATTCCCAAGGATTTACCAACCATAAATAAATTCTTCCACTTCAGAACGGCTACACAAAGGTTTAACATCAGAAATATTATTCTTGGACTCACTTCCCTCTATTTCTTCTCTTGTTTTCTTTTGCTCTTTTCTTCTAACATATAAGGGGTACTAGATACAATTTATAAAAACCTGTCTTGTCTTTCCTGCTACGTCTAGTGTTTAAAATTATGAAATAAGTAATAAATAACTAAACTGACAAACTTCATTGTATAATTTTGCTAATTAAGACAACCACCAGTTTTCTCGGATCCTGTGCAATATTTGTTATTTACATAACTTCTGATCATAACAGTTTATAACATTATATACGCATAGAAAATACGACTTCCGGGTGGTTTTATATATATATATATATATAATACAAGTAGAAAGATATATTTTTTCAACGCGTAAAATACTGATATAACAGTATATATATATAGGATAATATCCCTTACAGAGCAGAAAAATCTGTCAGCAACCAGCCATGAGAATCGAACTCACATCCTTTTGATTTCCGGTCAAGTGCTCTACCATATATAGTAGTGACCAATTTTGTATTAGTATGCAGATGCTAGTGGATGCTTGCTAGTGACGAAGCTCAAAGAGGAAGAAATACATATTTATCAATGCCATCGCTGCTGCAGAACAGTTTTCGTCTACTACTGGTACTGTGTTTTATTAAAACTCTAAGAGAGGTACACAAACGGGATGCCGAATGCACTTTTGCCGAAGGACAAGAAGCCGAAGTCAAGAAGCCGAACGGACAAGAAATCGAAAAGAAAAAAATTAAATATATGATAATCATTTTATTCCTACAATATGACCATTTGACAGGCTAAAATGGTCATTAAACTATGTAGGTAGGCAGCGAGCTGGCAGACACGTTAGCGCGCAGGGCGAAATGCTTAGCGGTATTTCGTCTGTCGTTACGTTGTGAGTTCAAATTCCGCCGAGGTCGACTTTGCCTTTCATCCTTTCGGGGTCGATAAATTAAGTACCAGTTACGCACTGGAGTCGATATAATCGACTTAATCCGTTTTTCTGTCCTTGTTTGCTCCCTCTGTGTTTAGCCCCTTGTGGTCAATAAAGAAATATATGTAGGTAGGAACGTTTTGTTCTTTATTATTGTGTCCGCTGGGCTTCTTGGCTTCGGCTTCTTGTCCTTCGACGAAAGTGCATTCGGCATCTTGTCTGTGCTTTCTCGAGACTAATATCGCAGTTTATCAGGCTTTCAAGGATGTGTATACTTTAAGTACGACACACACACAACAGGCTTTTATTTTCCGTCTACCAAATTCACTCACGATGCCATGGTCGGCCCGGGGCTAGAGCAGAAGACATCGAATGTGCCGAGCAGGAGAATTGAACTCGAGACCAAATTTCACACCAGACTAAAATAGAGATTAGTAGCGTTTTATTTTAACCTTTCACCTCAAAAGAAATCCATCTCTATCATACACCACACTGCTCCTAAACTCTACACCATATTAAGGTCCCATACCACCATTCCATTCATTTCTCTCTCATAAAAGACTTTTGGTGGAGTGGGGTGGGGGTCTTCATGCCTAATTAGCATGTCGTTCGTTAATCACCGGTTTTGTCGGGAGATAAGAGAAAAGGTAATTATTTCTGCTTCGCCTACAAAGTTTTTTTTTTGTGTTTTGTTTTGGTTTAGAATCGCGTCTAACGAACGAGATATTATCGGGAACAGAAGCTAATCAATGATTTTAGATCAGGTCATATGAATTATGTCTGATTTCAAGAAGAAAAATTATTTTAGCTATTATTGTAGTTGGTGTTATGGTGCAAATGGTGGTGAATGTGGAGGTAGCGGTTGGTGTGGTGTGTCTACACACACACACACACACACACGCATCCTCATATATAAATACACACACATGCATCCGCATATATATACACACACACATCCGCATACACACACACGCATACATACATACATACATACATACATACACACATACATACATACACACATACACACACACACACATATATATATATATATGTATACTGTTGTGTCTGATGAGAGCCATTCTCTTTTGGTACCTAATAATTTAACACACTGACCGGTAAAATTTCCACTTATTTAAAAAAATTTTTCTAAAATTTTCATTGCGTCTTGCAACCTTTTCAATAGTTTTCAAAATGAAAATTTTAGAAAAATTAAAAAGAAATAAGTGGAAATTTTACCGGTCAGTGTGTTAAATTATAAGGCACCAGAAGAGAATGACTCTCCCGAGACACAACAGAGTATGCTTCAACACACGAACTCACATAAAGAATCTTGCAAACCAAATCCAAAAATGAAATGTATATATGCGCGCAACACGGATACATACATGCTCATTGTGCACGTAATAAACAAAATATTGCTTCTGCGAAACGGAGAGAAGGGAGGGCAGCTGTTGCTCTTTTGAGTGGGTGGGATTTTTTGACGTACAAGAAGTGTGGGTGTCATATTCAGTTCAGATTCTTTCAATTGCCCAACAGCTTGCATCACAAGTGTTAAAGACACTTGAGTGTCAAATGTCGGTATGAAAGTAGGAGATGGATTGTATACATAAGTATTTATATTTATTTTTTATTTTATTTTATCTAGTTTCAGCTCACGAGCTGTGGCCATGCTGGGGCATCGCCATTTATACAAACAACATTTATACATAATCATATATACTTAAATACATCGACATCCATGTGCCTCATTATTATCTTTCGACATGGTTTAACAACCTGTCCCAACCATTCGGGATTCACATTATGGGTTGTACCATCCATCCTTTCGATTGCTGGATGCAAAACATGGCTCGCGAGACATCCGTCTGGAGGATTTTCTTGAGTCAAACGTCTCATCCTCGTTGACCAATCCCTCACAAGTTTACCCATTTTAGAGCTCAGAGGACTAGAGCAACGTGAAATGAAGTGTTTTGCTCAAGAACACAACGTTCAGCCGGTTTGGGAATAAGGTGCAGCTCTCGCGAACGGAACGCCCTAACCACTTGGGAACGCGCTTTCATATACTCGCTTATATATATATATATATATATATATATATAGATATATGTATATATATATAGTGTTGTTATTATGCTAAACTGTCGTATGCCCAAATTTGGCCAAATACGTTTTTATCAATATTTATTTTTGCTTGCAATAGCCGGTTCTTTTGGTCAAACTATCGTATTGCTTCACATGCCAAGATATTAAAAATTTTCAAAGTGCAGTACAACGGTTTTGCTTTGGAATGGTGAAACTATTTTTTCATTTTCTGAAAAAGCAACGTTCTGGACTGCGACGCTTTTGCATAATAGCAACGATACACACACACACAATTATAAATAAGGGCAAAAGAAAACTTTCTATGCCAATATACTGATAAATAAACTTTAAATCGTCAAACACCACATACAATATACATCACTATAAAAAGACATAGTGGTGTGTGTGTGTGTGTACGTGTGTGTGCGGATGTTTTCCTGTTAGTGTGAGATAGAAGCGGGATGTAAAAATGTAAAAAAATAACTTCTCTACGTCGCAGTATACGTTCCACATACGTGCTGTCCAGCCCAAGAATTGAACACATGGCCTAATGATCACGTGCTGAACGCACTAGCCACTAAGCCACACGTACGCACGCACGCACGCACACACACACACACACACACATGCACGCGCACGCACAATCCTGTTTGGCTACTGCGGTTAGGTAATTAATTGACAAGTTAACATTAAATAATTAAAATATCAACGTTGCTCTGTGGACAGGTGTCTGGCCCTCTCCTCCACGCACTGCCGCCCTCACTCGTTCACTTGTCTCTTTGCTTTTACATCTTTCCCAGTCTTTCATTCTTAGCCTTATTATCCAATGCCTGTAAAACATCAAAACACGTCCTCTATTTTGTTTTTGCCAGAACAACACACACCACGCAAGCGCACAAACACACATATATGTACTTACACATACTTACATATTTATAACGTGCATACATACATACATATAATGGTATATATACACAGGCATACGTATATACGTAAACATGCAGACACACGTATCAAGTTATAAGTTAGATCTAAGATGGTATGATACACGCATCGCTTGACGGCTGTTATTTTATTGTGCGCAATTGTTAGTTAATATGAAACTCTTGTGTAACCGACAAAAGCAAATACACATTCACATATATCTGTGTGTGCATATGTGTGTGTATATATATATATCGTATGATTAAGGGATTCACAATTCCCCTTATTATCTTAATACATTTGGAATGTGGAGAGCGTTTATTTCATTGAAAATATCAAACATTATTTACATAGTTCTTCAGCGATATATCTTTGAAGAAATATTTGGAGCTCGTAAGATATTTCAAACGCACGCACACACACACACACACACACACAGTCAGTCCGCTTGAGAGCGCTATAAGTAACAACACGCAACCCAATGCAATCTGTTGCATGTGCAGGTCACCAGCGACTAAATTGGCAACCCCACTGAGCTTGCTTAGTAAAGAGGGTGATTTGGATACCCTGCAGAATGAAAAAGAAGATCTGTCAAAAGATGAATGAGCATAAGAGATGTCAATGACCATACAAAAATGTGTACATGGCATATGGCTGTATATTTAGTGACATGTTCTCATTTCATTCAAATGGAATGTTGAAGAAATAAGTAATATTCATATCCACAGTTTCGAAGCTAGCTGCAACAAGATAGTGAGGACAATTGGCGCAGGTGGAAACATGTTGTCATGCTGGGCCAGACACCATGGTACAAGGTAAACATCTGGCACGATGTTATATGGCCTGAACACACACCATTTTAGTTAGGTTGTACTGCAAGACAAGAGATCTCTTCAGCCGTTATGAGAAACATCTGCATTCTTGTACAATCTCAATGGTCTTGACTTATCTTGTCACTGAGTATAAATGTCTGAGAACGAGAGAGCGATCCTGAATCGCGCGTAGCCTTCTCTCACTTGTATTCGTCAAGCACTTGTATCTTGCGAGTAAGATGCGTTGATAGGCCTCCAACTAAGGGCCAGATAGTCTTGTGGTAGTTGGGATATTCCGCACATCAGCAACAATGAAATATCATTCTTTCTGTAGTTTCGGCTGGAATGTGTACTAAAGGTGGGTGCTGCCACCGTTTCTTTGTATTCCAACGTAATTACAACCTTTGTTGAAATCCTGTGTCATAATTTTCATTGATTTCTGATGGCTGAAACTTCTTGGAGCCAGAGACAGCTACCACTGCTCTACCACCACAAACCTACTATCAGCATCAACAACTATTACTACTACTTCCTCAGAACGTCCCACAATCACCCTATTCTGCAAACTAAATAAGAGAGCCTCAACAAGGTTGTCCAGTTAACTAAAAATAGCAGCTAGAGCTGCTTCAAATCACACCATGCTGTCTAAAATAAGGAAAAGACTCAGTAATTCCCAGTGCGAGGCATACTGTTTTAGCCCTGGGAAAATTGTGGTAGGGCATGGGATCCTAACTTTTTCCTTCTTTTTTTTTTTAGTGGGACATGGAACTGTGAAAATCTCTTTCTCACAGCAAAGATACTACACCTATCTTCAGCCTAGCCAAACCAATCCCTCGAGTCAAGCATACTGAGTGAAGACTGTTTGCTATTGTGCAACGCTATTCTAATGTCATAGTGTAGACATTTAAGGAAAGTATATAATTAAGAAATATCTAAAATAAAGTTGTTTTTTTTTAACCACTAGTAGAGCATACATTTTTCTGGAATGTTATAGTAGGGCCTAGGAGAAAATAGGTTGGGAAATACTGCTTTTAGATATGGTAGTTCCACGCATACTTCTAATCAAACGGGATAGTTATAGCTGGAATACTCTTGAGCACTCTGCTCAGTTAGGACAGACCAGGAGTCAAATAAGAACCACTTTTATTCAACCACAGCGACCGCCAGTAGCACCACTACCACATTACAACCGCTGTCACTATCCTAACACCACCACTCCCTGTGTCAACTATAGACAACAAACAGATTGTAACGAAAAACTAAAACAGAATCCGTCTGCATAATAAAAGTATTTTCCACGTGTAAAATAAAACAGAAATATATATATATATATATATATATATATATAATATATATATATATTATATATATATATCGTGAAAATAGAAAAAAGCACAAAGGTGTAAGAAAAGGGACAGACACACAATAATAACAAGCATAACAAATAAATAAAAGAGTGACATAAGGGTTGGGGTGGGAGTAACGATAGGAGATCGGGTGGAAGAATGAAATAATAGAAGTGTCACATCTCTCACCGAATACTTCTTTTCAAAAACAATTGCATACCTTGGGCTTGTAAGCTCTTATTGGTGTCATTATTGTTGTTGTTGTTATTGTTATTATTGTTCAAAATTTCGCGTCTTTCTGTCGCAATAAGTTCCATCACTATCGTCACCACCCTCATCATTATTTATATCAGGTACCTGGCGATATCTGGTTACCGACCCACATACATTACGCAACCCACGTCACCTATTCAGTTATGTGTTACACACACACACATATACACAAACTCGCATACAAATACACATCTGTGTTAGGGCATATATTTTCTATCCCATATCCAGGCCTTACAAGGTCTTCCTTCATACTGCTTCTTGTCTCACTGATTAGTGCAGCATGGTAAGAGATGTGCTCACAATGGTGAATTGCTGATTCAAACTTCCTAACACCCAATATTCAAACACACTTCTCCCGAAGAAAGGAAATGTTTCCTTTACAAAAATGGTGAGCGTTAAAGTACTGCCGCTAGCGATGATGATGAAGATGATGTTGATGGCGAGTGGTAGTGGTGGTGGAAATGATAATGATAGTAGTGATGCTGATGGAAGTGATGATGTCATCAGCTCGCAGCGAAACATTATCGACCATGGATAGACAAGCTAACAATGGCGTTTCTCAACCTTTTTACCCTTGCGTAACCCTTAAAATAAATTACATGTCTCAGGAAACTTCTACATATATATATTTATATATATATATATATATATATATATTATATATATGTAGTATCCGGGTTGATCCGGGGTTACCACAGTAAGTAAGGTACTCAATACATAGCAGAGTAAAATTCTTTATTAATAGAGGAGCTTCTACAGACTAGTACTGTTTCATTCAAGAGAAATTCAGGAAGCTATTTAACAAGAATTGTATTAGCATTTATACATTAGGCAGGTTTAAAGGAGTGGTGGTGGGGGACTTTTTTTGGGGTAGGCATAGCGCAAAATATCATACTTGGGGGAGTGGTCAAGGAGTCAGTGGTAAGTTAGATGAAGGAATAGATAATAAAAAAATAAAATAAAGAATAAAAAATAAAAATAAAAAATATATAAAAAAAAAAATAAAAAATAAAATGTGTGCACATACATACATAAACCATATACATACACACACACATACGTACACATTGTGCCTATACATACCTACCATACACACATACATACATATATATATATATATATATCTATATATATATATATACACAATCAATACAGGCCCATTCCCTAATTTTAATTTTATTATCTTCATTTATTACTTTGTTATCTTTGATCGCTAGGGCTAAGGATCCTGGCGATGGCAGCATGTCCAATCGTCTGTCTACTAGAAGGCAAGTACTCGTTCCCGCACGCACACTCATTTGCACGTACATACACCCATTCGTACCTCATACACATACACGTACGCACGCGTTATTCATAACATACATCATTACATACGTTCACGTATATACACATACGTACTCGTACCTACAGATTCATGTCTACACTTTAGGAGGCTAGTCTATATATATCACCAGTAAATATACATATATATATATTATATATATATATATTATATAATATATATACAACATATCCACATACACACACACACACACATTATATACTCCTACATACAGATACATACCCATACATATATATACAACATACACACACATACATATATATATATATATATATATTATATATACATACAGATAATATATATTATAATATACATATATATATACATACATACACCACACACATATATATACACACACATACCTACACATATATATACATACACAAACATATATACCATATATATATATACATATATACACACATACATACACACACCGACATACATATACACACAAACACATACATACGTAAACATACATACATACATCCATACATCCATACTTACATGCATTTATACGCATACATACACCCCCATCTATATATATATATATATATCTATATATATATATATATATATATATATACCACACTCACACATACATGTGCGTGCGGGAACGAGTACTTGCCTTCTAGTAGACAGACGATTGGACATGCTGCCATCGCCAGGATCCTTAGCCCTAGCGATCAAAGATAACAAAAGTATAAATGAAGATAATAAAATTAAAAGTAGGGAATGGGCCTGTATTGATTGTGTCTATATATATATATATATATATATATGTATGTATGTGTGTATGTGTAGGTAGTATAGGCACACATGTGTACGTATGTGTGTGTGATGTATATGTGTTTATGTATGTATGTGCACACACATTTTATTTTTTATTTATTTTTTTTTTTTTTATATATTTTTTTATTTTTTTATTTTTATTTTTTATTGTTTATTTTTTTATTTTTATTTTTATTTTATTTTTTATTTATCTATTCCTTCATCTAACTTACCACTGACTCCTTGACCACTCCCCCAAGTATGATTTTTGCGCTATGCCTACCCCCAAAAAAGTCCCCCCCACCACCACTCCTTTAAACCGCCTAAATGTATAAATGCTAATACAATTCTTGTTAAATAGCTTCCTGAAGATTTCTCTTGAATGAAACAGTACTAGTCCTGTAGAAGCTCCTTCTATATAATAAATAAAAAAATATATATATATATATATATATCATATCTTTCTCATATTTCTTTTATCGTAGTTCACGTGGTAAATATCATGTGTAGTAAGTGGCTTGCTTACCAACTACATTCTTCTGGGTTCAGTGGTTCAGTCCCACTACGTGGCACCTGGGGTAAGTGTCTTCTACTATAGCCTCGGGTCGACCAAAGCTTGTGAGTGGATTTGGTACACGGAAGCTGAAAGAAGCTCGTCGTGTGTGTATATATATATATATATATATATACGCGCGCGTGTTTATGTCTGTGTTTGCCCCCCACCCCACCCCGATAGAATACTAGGCTTACATAGAATAAGTCCTGGGGTCGATTTGTTCGACTAAAAGTGGTGCTCCAGCATGGCCGCAGTCATATGACTGAAACAAATAAAAGAATAGGATGCCCATAAATTACAGACATCAGTAAATATATCCCCAATGGTTGTTACATTTTTTGATAACATAATAGGTTAGATAGGATGATGTCTATATTATAATATTACAATAACCAATATTATGATCATGAAATTAACATGTCTCACTCTTTCTCTCGGAACCCATAGGAACCCTTTGCGGAGCCCTAGGGTTCCAAGGAACCCCGGTTGAGAAAAGCTGCTCTACACAATTACATGGCCAATTAGGAACAACAGCTAAATCTCCTTCAAAGCACTTATTCATACAAGTTTTTAAAAAGACGAGAATGCTATTAATCATAAATCTGCCAAACAAGAAAATGCCAAGGGTTAAACAATAACGAATCACAGGTTTTAGCCATCTGCACAGCTGCTCCAGTCCACTCCACTCAGCTGCAATGGGTACCAACCAGGTACTGGTGCAGCCCTGTTTCCCTTCACCTGTCACATCCTAGATGCCGCGTGTGAGGGAGCAGAGAGGGTATCTATGTAGCCCACACAAGACTATACAGGGGTCTGAAACAGCGAAGGTGCGAGACCATGGTGGGATACCAGACAAATCGACTCCGGTACTTTTATGCATACTACTTATGCTATCAGTCATTTTTTTTATGATTCGCTAAGTTACGGGGACGTAAACAAACCAACACCGGTTGTCAAGTGGTGGAGTGGGACAAACGCAAGCGCAGTTTCACACACACACGCGCGCGCGCGCGCGCAAATGACAAGCTTCTTTCATTCTCCGTCTCACAAATCCACTAGCAAAAAATTTGGTCGGACCGAAGCTATAGAAGACACTTGCCCAAGGTGCCACACAATGGAACTGAACCCGGAACCATATGTTTGAGAAGCAAACGTTTTATAACTGCCATGCCTGCATCTCTCTCTCTCTCTCTCTCTCTCTCTCTCTCTCTCTCATATATATATATACTAATACATCTGTTTCTTTTGTACACCACCCGTCTTCGTCTTTTGTTTTTTCGTAAACTCTCCTTATTATGTATATATATATATATATATATATATATATATATATAATATATATATATAATATTATTCCCTTCATGGGACTGTCACATTAAGTTGACAGTATACAACTACTTTATATATATATATATAGTTAGATAGATAATTTCTTTTTCGTTCTTTTTGCTTGGCTTGCCCCCAAAGCAGCCAAATATCCATAAAATGTTGAAAATGACATTTAGAAAATATTGTCCTAATTAACTTATGCATAGAAAAAACATAGAGTGACCGGATCGTCTCAGCTGGAATGTTTTTTTTGAGTTGGGGTTACATAACGACAGCAACATATCTGGATATCATATGTGCTGAAACTAAGCTGAGGTCAAGAGATATGATTTAGATTTATGCGTGAAAATGTGTCTTATCTCTCGTTTATGTTAACATATATATTAGGTGTTCTGGGGAAAAGCTATGATATCTAGTAAATACACTTGAAATTCACACAAAAAATGTATGCTATATAGAAAAACTAATAAGGAAGGACTGAGAATGCGCTAAATTTTATACATATGTATATCTGAATAAAACAAGCTCTATCTTTCTAACATGGGGAGTAAATATTTCCATCCATCTATCCATCTGAAAATAAAGATACAAAATTGATTCATACAGACAACATAGATAGGTAGACAGATAGAGATAGAAAAGGCGGCGAGCTGGCAGAACCGTTAGCACGCCGGGCGAAATGCGTAGCCGTATTTCGTCTGCCGTTACGTTCTGAGTTCAAATTTCGCCGAGGTCGACTTTGCCTTTCATCCTTTCGGGGTTGATAAATTAAGTAGCAGTTACGCACTGGAGTCGATATAATCGACTTAATCCGTTTGTCTGTCCTTGTTTGTCTTCTCTGTGTTTAGCCCCCTTGTGGGTAGTAAAGAAATAGATAGAGATAGAAAAAGGTGTGTGTGTGTGCAGGAAATATACACATGTGCACTTAGATGAGTCAGTGGTTGTCCAAAATGCAATTTATTTTCCCTGTTGGCGGGGAAATTTTGTTGCACTCATCACTAGACATGGTGTTTCTCTGTTCACTTTAGTGTAAATCTGAGCTTTGAACAACATTTAGTAAGACGCCATTATCAAATTATGTATGACCACCCAACATCTCAACATTCGGTTTGCGAAAAAAATAGAAAAGGAAAAAGGAAAACGATGGAAAATGTACCAAGAAATGAAATCCTTCGAAAGCTTTCAGCGCAGTATAGGAACAATGTTTTGCCTTTATGGACGACTAACCAATGTAGTGAAACTGTTTAAAACGGCGACATAATTGTTACAAACCACAAATGAGCCAGACGCGGAATCAGGACCAAATCTTCTGCTGATTACAACCCAGAAGGAATACGTGACACGATTCCAGTGAACAGACGGCTGAGTATAAAGTGCAAAATAATACACAAATTAAATGTAGTTCTGTTGATAAAATCACCCACAACAGAACTGCGTGGCAAAAACATTTTGGAGTTCGCAAACAACTATTGGATCGTTATGGTAATAAAGGTAAAAATAGAAATCGCAGCTTGTAACACTCATTTAATTAGTGAATTGTGTATAATTGATGACTCAAGTTTATTTTCTTTTATTTTATTTTATTTATGCGCCCTTTTCAAGTCTAGCCAGGCTCATGGGCCCGGTTTCCCGGTTTTTATGGCGTCCCCCCCCTCAGCTGGACGGGACGCTAGTCCACCACAGCGTTACTCAAGAAACAGGAAGAGAGGGTGAGAGAAAGTTGGGGCGAAAGAGTACAACAGGGGTCGCCACCCCCACCCCCCTGCCGGAGCCTCGTGGAGCTTTAGGTGTTTTCGCTCAATAAACACACACAACGCTCGGTCTGGGAATCGAAATCGCGATCCTCCGACCGCGAGTCCGTTGCCCTAACCACTGGGCCCATTGCACGTCCACGACTCAAGCTTATATATAACTTATAACATTTGCTTATTTATTTATTTGGTTTTGTTAGCGTTTGTCGTCCCCCCCCCCAGTGTTGGGATTTTCCAGCGCTTATACGCGATAACTCGAGTGCTCCATCTGGGCAAGGCTCTGCTTCTATTCTGAGCAAAAAGAACATTGGAAACGTTTTTAAAAAGGCGACAATTAAAGAACTGCCTGAGGCTCCAGGAGAGTGTATATACACACACACACACACACACACAATATACACATCTGGAATGTATGTGTGTGTGTGTGTGTGTGTGTGTGTGTGTGTTAGTCTAGACGTCTTACATCATCCAGTTTCTTAATAAAAACAATTCGTCTTTGCAAATAAGTCTAGTACTAATGAAAATATTGCACACACACACACATACACACACACACACACCACACACACACAGAGTCCTGTGTGTATATGGATGCATTAGTGACACGAGATAAACTTTCCTAACTAGGAATCCAGATTGAGTCGCGGTCAAGTTTCATAAAAAGCTTCTACCAAATATTGTAAATCCATGTCCCTACTCACATTACACCCTCCAAATCGTGCGCGTGTGTATGTGGAATGTATACTTCCATACATTACACCACAGACATTTTGTTGTGCATATTGATATATTTGCATGTTTGTGAATGCGTGTGCCTGTATGTATGTATGTATGTATGTATTATGTGTGTGAGAATGTGTGTAGGTGTATGTATGTGAGCGTGTATGTATATGTGTGTGTGCGTGTATGTACGCACGAGTGAGCGAAGGTGCCTCAACGTGGTCACTAGACATGCAAGAAACAAACTCAAATATGCTTCAAGTCCATTCTATGCCGTCTTATAAGACTAAAGTACACATCAGGTAATGCAGTCGAAGATACACAAAGTTCGAAAATAAATGGGATAGTCGTGGTAGGAACCACTTTGATTAAAAGTCTGATTACAAGTGAGCTTGTGCTAAACAAGAACAACAATATCAACAACAGCAACAACGGTGGAGGCGCAATGGCCCAATGGTTAGGGCAGCGGACTCACAGTCGTAAGAGCGCGGTTTCGATTCCCAGACCGGGCATTGTGAGTGTTTATTGAGCAAAAACACCCAACCTCCACGAGGCTCTGGCGGTGGTGGAGGGGTGAAACCCGTTGCACTCTTTTCACCAAAAACTTTCTCTCACTCTTCTTCCTACTTCTGCCACAAAGCAAAGGAACCATGGTATAACCCACTATGGTGTGGTAAACTTTCAAACCCTAGTCCTCTGTGACTCCACCCGTTAAAAGCCACCGTTTACGGATTGAGGATAACAACGTAGCTTTCACGCACGTGCAAACGCCAGTTTATCGCATGTGGTGGTGGATCTTCAAGTTGCCAAACGTATTCTTAGTAGCTTAGAGTAGGCTCGAATTAAAGATTATTCTTTGTGGCTAATGGCGCGAGTCCTGACTGGAAGAAGGAGACAGCAACAGCGTGCGACATCTCTTTTTCAAAAGCGTTTTTTTTTTTGTTGTCTGAAATCAATTACGAACGCTCAGATTTGATCGGATATAAAGTCAGTTCTATAAATTAGAGACAATCTATCAACTAGATTTTATTGATTAACTCTCACTTACTGCTTCAGTCATACAATTTACGTTAACTTATCATCATATATTTTGCTTTTTACCAGTTATAATGATTTCTATGTAAATACGAAATAGGGAAACAACCAACTGAAAGGAAACCCAAGGGCGGACAAAGAGCGAGTTGGTTGGATGATATTCATAGTGCCAGTTGGCCACGCCTCGGGATCCACCGTAAAGTGTAATGGTAATTGGTTCCTGTGGGACCTATGGAGGATATGCCGGAGCCTCCCAAGAATAGTGGAATTGTGGGTGGAAAAGATGGATGGGTAAACGGAAAAGAGAGGGTTATACCGGCTCGCTATACCTAATCTTTTTTCTTGCTTGGGTCTGGAGGAAAGAGCAGTACTGTAAGCAGTACCCATGGTCTGTAAGCAGTACCACTGAAACCGGTGATGCAGTCGGTGTTGTTGATGTTCCGTTTAAACTGCGGTGAGTAGAGACACAAACAGGAAAAATATGATTAGTGAGGAGATCCTGAAGGTACGAGGTTCTGGGGAGAAAGGAACGGACGTACTATTTAGTGTAGAACCTGGGAAGAGGGTTGAACACGACAAGTGTGATGCGAGGAAGGGAGACGCGTTGGACGGTAGTACATGAGTGGAGGAAGCACATGACCAGCAAATTGTGAAAACGGAAGAACAGAGATCACCCTATAGAACGTGAGTGAGTGTGTACACACACATACATACAGTGTAACCCTGCATGGTGATCAGCTATCATCGGGGAGACAATCCCTTCTAAATGAAGTTAAGACCTGATTGGAAGTTCGAATTTTAAATCAAAAAGTAAAGATGTTGCACCGAATATACAAAATATTTCTCTTTCCTCGACAGTAATCCCTCGCCATATCGTGGTTCACTTATCGCGGTGGGTTTCGGAACGTGACACCCGCGATAGTCGAGGGATTACTATATATATATATATATATATATATATATTCACAGTTATCTTACCTCGTGCTAAGACTAATTATAAGGCACTCATGGAATATGTATGTCTTGTTACCGAGTAAATTATATATTGAGAGAAAGAGAGCAATATATATATATATATATATATATATATATATATATATATATATATATAATAATAATAAATATTAGGGAATAAATCCAATTTACAGGGAAAAAATCAGATTTAGGATTAAATCCAATTTTATAGTAAAATATTATAAAATATTATTAGAGACAAAACCACTATTTTGCAAAACAACAAGGAAAGACTTAATCAACACATAAAATTTTAATAATAGTCAAAAAAACCGCCACTACAATTGTTTCTTGTCTTGATCGACAATCTTCAGGTGGACTTCCAATAAGTCAGTTTCATAATTTGAAACTGACTTATTGGAAGTCCACCTGAAGATTGTCGATCAAGACAAGAAACAATTGTAGTGGCGGTTTTTTTGACTATTTATTAAAATTTTATGTATTGATTAAGTCTTTCCTTGTTTGTTTTGCAAAATAGTGGTTTTGTCTCTAATAATATTTTATATATATATATATATATATATATATATATATATATATATATATATATATATATATATATATATATATATATAAAGAGAGAGAAGAGAGAAAGAGAGGCGGGGAGGAATGGAGGCAGCTATGCTGAAACAGTAGTCGAAACATCTCGAATGCCAAACGACACTTTAATATATTTAAGTCAAGTGATTTCATCCTTACAATCGTCGTAGTAAGCCAACCATCTCCACATGTGCATCATCTCGTATAACTGTCGGAAAAGGAAGACCAACAGATGCTGTTTTTATCCCCGCCTTCATTCAGCTCGGTGCTCGTAATGTTGGTAGTTTACTGGAGGCCTCCTGACTTCTTGTAAAACGTAGGTTATTGATTTCAGTATTTTCTATGGTTTCGTGAGCTTTTTCTTCCCCTTAACACTGTTTATATCTATCGCTCGTTTGAGCCCTGTCACAGCATTTCCTTCGCTACCCACGCCTCTCTCGTTATTACATATATCTTTATCGTAACTTTAATCAGTTTTATCAGGTATTCGTTCCTTTCTCTCCCACTTCTGCTATCATTTACTATGCAAATTTAAGAATAAAGCAATATGTAACCCCAAGTTTCTTCCTACATCAAATGAAAAACGAAACAAAAATTTTTTAACCACGAAAAAATCAATAAGCAAGACTATCTGATTAAGAAGTTCGTTGCGAAACCTGGTGGTTCCGGGTTCGATCCCCTCCCCTTCGTCATTATCATTAAGTGCCTTCTGCCATAGCTTTGGGTTGATCGATATCTCATGAGTGGAATTTGGCAGAAACCCTTCACATAAGCGCATCCACACACACACATATGTAGAGGTGGTGTTTATATTTGTGTGTGCTTTTGCAAAAACTCATGTAATTTCAAAAAGCATAACCTACCATTTCGATAAATACGCATCGATAAAGATCAGTAGAAGCCAAAATATTTAACCAAAAAATTAAAATTTACGTGCAAGCGTGGCCCTCCGACCAATCTCTGAGTCCAGCAATTATCCGTCTTACTCATGACAGCATAGACAGCGGACGTAAAACGACGACGGGGGTTGTTTTTTTAATCCTAAGTCAGCAGAGAACGTGGTGTCTATAACACTTCTCAGTCTCTTCGAGGTTGGTGGCAGGGAGGTTAGTCTCAAACTGGACATTCAACCCGAAAACTTATAACTGTGTGGAATCTGCTAAAAGCATCTCAGGGCTCAGGATATAGTGTTAAAACAAATAACTGCTAAGTTTTATCACCCACGTAGTTCGAGGTGGGATTTGAAATCACAACGAAAAGAATACGAACAAATACCGCAAGATAACCGATGTGACATTCTTACAGTCTTGCCGATTATACTTTTCTTATCTATCGACCCTGAAAAGATGAAAGGCAAAGTTTATCTCGATGAGATTCGAACTCAGACAAAAAGTCGGAACAAATATTACGAAGTATCATGTTCGATGCTCTAACGAGTCTGCCCATTTGTTGCCTATGATGACGATGATGAGGATGAAAAAGAAAACATCTAGCTATTGATGAATCAGATTTGTGCTGGTCGTGTTTCCTTGATGAGGTTTAAATAAGACCGAAACATGTCCAGCATTTTGATTGCAAAGATTACATTTTCTTTCAAGCATGCGAATTTTAGAATATGTCTGTTATTGTTTGACCTCAGGTCAGTCTGGATAAAGTTGACGTATGACTAAAGACGTTTCAACCCAGACCAATACGTATGATTTTTATTTTCCAAACACATCTACATAGTACATTATCCAATGTGTCCCCCTCTTTTTTACGACCGTACTGTAGGATTAAGATATTTTGGTTACTAATTCTAGCAGGTCAGAAAATATCTGGACGTTTTCTTATCGCTCAAACTGTCTGTAGTAAAACTATCTGGCGCTGATCAAAATCACCATCACCACCACCGACAGTCCATCGTCAGCACCATTACCATCTTCATCATCATCACCACTACCTTCAGAAGCACTATTTTCATCGTCATCATAGCCACCACCAAAGGTACCTACCATCATCGATATCATCGTCACCACCACCACCACCACCACCACTACCACCGCTGTCATCGCCGTCATCATCATCATCATCATCATCGTCGTCGTCATCATTATCATCATCATCATCATCCCCCATCCTTTTCATCTCTTCAAAACTCGACGTTCTCTCACAATGAATCAGTAAGCGCTGCCTTCCGCACTGTGCTGTATATATGCTGTTTGTGTGTAAAAATGCATATCTCTATACACATATTTTATACGCATTTATGCATGTGTATGAGTATATGTATACAAACACAATGACTCCCCCCTACAGATATGTGTGTGTGTATATATATATATATATATATATATATATATATATATATATATATATGAGAAAGCGGGAGGGAAAGACGTAAAGGATAGAGGGCTATATTGCTTAATCACAGGAATTTGAGGAAATGCTTAGTAAGTTTTAATTACACAATATATGCATGTATATATGAGTGGGGTGTGGGTGTGTAGAGTGTGAATGTATTGTGTAGGAGTATTAAATCTGTAACAGTATGTATGCACACGAACATAGAGCGCTGTAAAATATATATGAGTGTATGTCTAAAAGGGCAGCAGTTTATATACATTAGTATTCACACCCATAAACATACTGAAATATGCATCCTCACACACACACACACACACACACACACACACACGAGCTAACGAATACGCCTGAACGTCGGCTAGCTCGAAATACCAACCAAATTTGTCTAAATTTGTACCCTCGTACAAATTTGATAGAATGTTACATTGGAAATTTCGGAGTAAACGACTTGATGGCCATGGCTGGAATATATTTGATCATGGGTCTGTTCGATTCGGTACTAAACAACAATAAAAAAAAATACACGACCACAAACACTCATACACATATTAGCCACTCACAGATGATTATACGTATATACGACAGAAAACGATGTTTGGTAGGACAAGCATAAGTCAAAAAGCAAATCTTAAAAGAAAACTGAATGAAAACAAAATCCTGTGTTTGTCTATACCACTTTAAAATAGTGATCCAGGGAGGATACTGCGCCAGATGTCAACTCACGAGTCGGGTGTGCAGTAATAGTTTGCGGGAGTAGCTGTGTGGTAAGTAGCTTGTTTACCAACCACATGGTTCCGGGTTCAGTCCCACTGCGTGGCATCTTGGGCAAGTGTCTTCAACTATAGCCTCGGGCCGACCAAAGCCTTGTGAGTGGATTTGGTAGACGGAAACTGAAAGAAGCCCGTCGTATATATGTATATGTGTGTGTGTGTGTGTATGTTTGTGTGTCTGTGTTTGTTCCTCCAGCATCACTTGACAACCGTTGTCGGTGTGTTTCCGTCCCCGTAACTTAGTGGTTCGGCATAAGAGACCGATGGAATAAGTACTAGGCTTACAAAAAGTAAGTCCTGGGGTCGATTTGCTCGACTAAAGGCGGTGCTTCAGCATGGCCGCAGTCAAATGACTGAAACAAGTTAAAGAGAGGAACGAACAGGATCTGGGCCAATTCTTTGATTAACATCCAAATGAATGACCTGCTGCACCAAAACATTGTCCTACCAACAGCAGTCTAAGCAGAGAAACTTGGAAAATGACTGCCAAGATCGCCCAAATGTTGAAGGCATTCCACCAACGGCATCTATGCAGAATACTCAAGATTACCTGCAGGGTTAGAGTCACGAACTCTAAAGTTCTGAGAAGAGCCATTCTACGCAGTCTGTAGGAGATTGTTGCGAAAAGAAGACGGAGATTTGCGGCTATTTTCCGACTGTCAGAAGGACGAATAGCCAAAACGGTTATACAATGGGTGCCACCAACGGGACGAAGGAAGAGAGAACGATCCAGGAAGACATGGCGCGTCAGCTTCAAAGAAAACCTAAAGCAACTTAACATCGCCTGGAAAGATGCAGGCTCCAAACTGGAATGACTGGAGACGTCTTTCTACTCAATGTACAGGCCAACTGTGCAAGAGGAACTAAAACTAAATTTAGATTGCATCGCTCAACGTCAAACGCTAACTTAGCATGTACTGAGATCCGCTAAAACTTTCGAAAGGAATACTCCTATCTGGCTGCAATTCAAAGACTGAATCCAGTGAAATATTTTCGAAAAATGGTAAAATAATGTTTAAGAAACAAATTAAAGGAATATAATGATAAGGTCAATGACTTATGTAACTTAAATTTCTAATTAAAAAATGGAAATGAAACGTAAGCCTTAAAAAGCCTCAAGAAAATTGCATATTTTTAACGTGATGCGTAATATATGCAAATACTTTTAAGGGCATGCGTACATGATTGTGGAAGAGTATACGCATGTGAAAGTTTGTGTATCTATTATGTAACTATTATGTATCTATTATGTGGGTTAGTGATCGGGTGGGTGGGTCAGTGAATGGGTTGATAGCTGGCTGGGTAGATGGATGGTTAAATGTATATTACACTCTAGCAAGTGAAAATTCTCAAGACTTTTATATAAACTAAATGTTGATCTAGCTTTTTTATTGCCTAACACGCACACACACACACACACACTGCATATGTGTGTGTATCTGTGTCTTAGGTGGTATATTTCATGAGTAGCAAGAAATAGCGAAGGGCATTCAGAACAGGAAAGAGCGAAAATTTATCTTCGTGGGAGAATTGCAATTGGCAATGGACTCTTATAAAGAGTAGTGTTTATATA
>NC_043002.1:20699900-20722400 GCF_006345805.1 Octopus sinensis
CTCTACCCACCTCCATCTCTCTTTACAGCTCACAATTATACACACATACAGAGGCATATATACACAAGCATATACATACATACACGTATGATTATATATATATACATAATGTAATCATATATGTAATGTAATCATTTATATATATATAATGTAATCATTAATATTATATATATGTATGTATATAATCTTATTTACACCCACACACATACAAAGGAATGGGTGTGTGCGCATGCGCACGTTGAGTTAGTGGTGATGGTATTGTCTTGGTACTAGTAGGGGTGAGACTAGTGTTGAAATAATGGTGTTAATGTGAGTGTGTGTGTGTGTGTGTGTGTCTCCTGGTGGTATTGGTGGTGACGGTGCCTAGGATAGTGTGAGAGTGTGGATAGTAATGATTAGTAATGATGTGTAATAGTAAATGCCATTGTATGATGGGTGTTAATGTGTAATAGAAGCAGTTGCGGTGATAGTACTGTGCATAGTATTGTGGTGGTGGTGGTAGTGATGTAATAGAAGCAGTTGCGGTGATAGTACAGTGCATAGTATAGTGGTGGTGGTAGTGATGTAATAGAAGCAGTTGCGGTGATAGTACAGTGCATAGTATAGTGGTGGTGGTAGTGATGTAATAGAAACAGTTGCGGTGATAGTACTGTAATAGAAGCAGTTGCGGTGATAGTATTGTGCATAGTATAGTAATGGTGGTAGTGATGTAATAGAAGCAGTTGCGGTGATAGTACTGTAATAGAAGCAGTTGCGGTGATAGTACTGTGCATAGTATAGTAGTGGTGGTAGTAATGTAATAGAAGCAGTTGCGGTGATAGTACAGTGCATAGTATAGTGGTGGTGGTAGTGATGTAATAGAAACAGTTGCGGTGATAGTACTGTGCATAGTATAGAGGTGGTGGTAGTGATGTAATAGAAACAGTTGCGGTGATAGTACAGTGCATAGTATAGAGGTGGTGGTAGTGATGTAATAGAAACAGTTGCGGTGATAGTACTGTGCATAGTATAGAGGTGGTGGTAGTGATGTAATAGAAACAGTTGCGGTGATAGTACTGTGCATAGTAATAGTGGTGGTGGTAGTGATGTAATAGAAGCAGTTGCGGTGATAGTACTGTGCATAGTAATAGTGGTGGTGGTGGTAGTGGTAGCGTTAATGGCGTGTATACAATAGCAGAGATGTTGTTGTTGTTGGTGGTGGTGATGCTGTTAATGGTTTATGTTTAATAGCAGAGGCAACGGTAGTGTTGCACTCATTAACTCTTGATTTGCACCAGCTGTTACTTGTATGTAATAAGCGAGGATTTTCTATGTTGAAATGACTTCTTGCATACAAAAAATGGAATCTATAGAGATGTGGTGGTGAGCGGTGACTAACTGTGGTTAATAGCTCCTCGGCCTACTAGAAACACATGCTATACCAGTGGTTCTCAGCAGGGGTCCATATGGCTCCTGAGGATCTATATGAGATTTTTAGGGGTCCACGTAACAAAATAGTGAATTGGGGATCTACAATAGTACTTTAAGGTCCCTTGAAAAGATTTTGCTTTAGATGTATGTATTGGTATGCGTTGCAATAAATCAGAGGTTTTCAACCAGGATTCCGCGGAACCTTAGGGTTCCGCCAGTCCAGGGGTTCCGCAAGAAGTTACAAAACTGCTAAAATCGGCAGTAATTTTTAAGTCTCCTGTGCAGATATGTGTGCATAAGACTATTAAATTATTGCACAGGGGTTCCTCGAGCCAGTGGAATGTTTCCTTGGGGTTCCGCTCCAGCAAAAAGTTTGAAAAGCACTGCAATAAATAGTTTGGTTTCTTTCTCTATCATTTTGCATATTTTAACCTACACAAGTTAAAGTGTGTGTGTAGGGGGAGAAACTAGTTTTTAAAACATCGAATGGTTATGGGGGTCAACCAGAATAAAATAGAACTCAAAGGGGTCCATAGATAAAAAAAAAATGGTTGAGAACCCGTCCTATACCATCTTAGTAAAATGGAATGGTGTCAGATAATGCTCGTCCTAGATACTCCTAAAAGATAGGCGGGTCACAGTTGGAATGCTTTTGATCATAGTTTTTTACTTGATCAGGATTGATTTTGGATATAATCCACCCAATCACACAAACCATGAAATAAATCTCTCTCGAATCAGAACTCTACCTTATTTAAAGAGACACGGATCCTGCGCCAGAGATCCTTGGGAGGAACCTCAATGGTTTAAATAATTATATCATTTATATAATGATACTAATTATAGTGTTAATTTATTTTAAATAAAGAGGTTGCTGATTCTAATAATAATAATAATGATAATAATAATAATAATCCTTTCTATCATAGGCACAGTTCTGATCTGTAATGATCTGTCAAGTTTACAAGCGCTGATCTGGGGCTTTCCAAATCTACTACTACTACTTGTCTATCTATCTATCTATCTATCTATCAATCAAATTTATATGGACTGACCTAGGGAATCACAACAGTAATCCCTTCAACAGTAGTAGTAGTAGTAGTAGTAGTAGTAGTAGTAGTAGTAGTAGTAGCAGCAGCAGCAATGGCGGTAGCAGTGATGTAAGATGAGTAATGTAAGATGACTACGATGAGATAACGATAATGAGGCTACGATGACAGCAGCATGATAATAAAGATTGATGATTCTGATAAGGTTGATGGTGGTGGCGACGATGATAGTGATGATGATGATGATGGTGGTCGTCGTCGTGGTGACGATGGACCATAATTATGATGATAATAATAATGATGATGATGATGATAATGAGGATGACTATGATAATGAAGATAATGGTGATGGTGGCGATGATACTGTGGATGGTAAAAATGGTAATTATAGTTCGTTTTGGGTCGTACTTTTGAAACATTGAAGCATTTAAAAATAAGTCTTACAAAATTGCACCGATTCATTTATATAGCTTTTATCTGATGTTATTAATAACTACATTTCGTACTTAAGCAACTTCGCCAAAATCTTCCACCCATCCATTCACCCATCTTCTTCCCTTGCTATTCCTGAGAGTGCCATTGAGGGTAGAGCCTTCAGGCACTTCCTTTTTAGGGTCCTATCAAAAGCAACCGTCATTTAACCTTCCGGTTGGATTCCCAAGCATGACCTACTGAGACTATGGATATGTCATCCTACCGACTCGTTCTTGGTCTCTCCTTAGGTTTCCTTCCGGTTGGTTCGGCTTGAAGAATCCGTCTTGCAATTCTTTCCTGTGACAGTCTAATCCTATGACTGTAGTACTGGAGTTGTGACTTCTCATGACGGAAAAGTAGTGGTTTGACCTGGAGAGACTCTCTTATCTCCGAACTGCACACTCTGTCGAGTAACGTTACACCAGAGATCCTTGGGAGGAACCTCCATGGTTTAAATAATTACATCATTTATGTAATGATACTAATTATAGTGTTAATCATTTTAAAAATGAGGTTGATGTTTTTAATAATAATAATAATAATAATAATAATAATCCTTTCTATTATAGGTACAATATAAGGGGACTAATCGATTATATCGACCCCAGTCTTTCACTGGTACCTAAGTTATCGACCCTGAAAAAATGAAAGGCAAAGTTGACATCGGTGGAATTTTAACTCACTTTCTTCTATAGGCATAAGGCCTGAAATTTAGTGGGAGGGGACTAGTCGATTACATCGACCCCAGTGTTTCACTGGTACTTAAACTATCGTCCCTGAAAGGATGAAAAGCAAAGTCGACCTCGGCGGAATTTGAACACAGAACATAATAAATGACGGACGAAATGCCACTAAGAATTTTGCCCGGCGTGCTCAGAAGTAAATAAATAAATATAAAACGAGAGTGGTGGCGTCGACTTGCTCAACTAAAACCCTTCAAGGCTGTAACCCCAGCATGGCAGTAGTCCCGTGATTGAAACAAGTAAAAGATAAAAGATATCAAGTACCATGTATAGATACTCAGGGTAAGCTGGAGTCATCAGTAAAATATATTGTCGACAAAAGACCTTATCGTTATGTAACTAAACGTAGTAGATTGCTCGTATTTACTTAAGCTAATTATTGCAACAAATAAATTTTAAATAATATCCGGTTCTTAGCCACACATTTTCATTAGAAACAACCAATAACAAACATGGAATAAGTCTCTATTTTCTGTAACGTAACCACACAAGCGCTCCTCACTGTTTGTACCACGTGGTTAGAAATATCCTCGTTAATTTCGTCTATTTATGTTGTTAAATATGTTTTTGTTCAGGCATTAGTTTACAATTTTAATTAATATTCAACTGTTTTTCATAAGGCCATTTAAAGGAAAAATTTTCTTATTTGAAAAGGGTCGGATTGCGAAATAGAATACAATTCTAAAAAGTTTTTCAATGAGCAAAAGTATACGATGCAACTTGCGAACATATACAATAAAATTGTGGAGTATGAAACAATAAAAGTATTAAGTAATGGAAGCATGAAAGAACGAAGAATATTTTCCATACTCTCATTTGTTTGTTATGTCTGCCCAAATCTAAGCACACTCTTCATTTTCCAACGAAAGGCAGGAATTATTCTGTTTTTATGTCACTATATGTAATATATCTTGGAGCTAGAGTTAGTATGTTTAAGAACATCAGACATTAGAATCGCCATCATCGTCGTTTAACGTTTGCTTTCCATGCTAGCATGGGATGGACGATTTGACTGGGGTCTGGCGAACCAGATGGCTGCACCAGACTCCAATCTGATCTGGCAGAGTTTCTACAGCTGGGTTCCCTTCCTAAGGCCAACCACTCCGGGAGTGTGGTGGGTGCTGTTACGTGCCACCGGCACGAGGGCCAGTCAGGCGGTACTGGCAACGTCCACGCTCAAATGGTGCTTTTTATGTGCCACCTGCACAGGAGCCAGTCCAGCGGCAATGGCAACGACCTCGCTCGAATGTTTTTTCACGTTCTTCCAGCACAAGTGCCAGTAAGGTGACGCAGGTAAAGATCACGCTCGAATAGTGCTTTTTGCTTACCACCGGCACGGATGCCAGTCATCGAATTTGATTTCGATTTCGATACATATACACATGTGTCTGTGTGTGTGTGCGTGTATGTGTGTGTGTGTGGAGAGAGAGAGAGAGAGAGAGAGAGAGAGAGAGAGAGAGAGAGAAGTGGCGTGCAAATTATGTGGGTAAACAAATTAAATATAACAGGTTGGGTATGAAATACAAAATATGTATATATGTATACATGCATGTATACATATATATAGCCATACTTTACCACTTTTACCCCGCGGAACTGATCCCTGTAAAGACAACGGAGTGTAAGTTTGAATCATTTGAGCGCTCTGAATTTCATCTGTTGACTTATATATATATATAGTCAACAGATGAGATGTTTAGCGGCATTTCTTCTAGCTTATTACATTCTGAGTTCAAATTCCGCCAAGGTCGACTTTGCCTTTTATGTTTTCGGGGTCGATAAAATAGGTGGCACTCAAGCCCTGAACTCAATGTAATCGACTTGCACCCTTCTCCCAATTTCAGGCCTTGTGCCTATAATAGAAAGGATTATGTTTATTATTGGGGCTATTCTGATTTCATCCTCCCCCAAATTTCAAGTGTGTAATAAAAAAACGTGAAGTTCTCTCCCGAGCCGGATTCCCAGTCTCCATAGCTTACATATTCCCAACCTGGACAGGATGCCGGTCCGTCGGTGAATTGCTCATTTTTGCCAGCTAAGTGGACGGGAGCAACGGGGAATGACGTGTTCTGCTCAGGAACACAACGCATCGCCCGGTCCAGGAATCGAAACCACAATCTTACGATCATGAGTCCAACACCCTAAGCACTAAGCCACGCACCTCCACGTCGTATAATAGAAAGGGTTATTATTATTATTTTTTATACTCCTCTTTCACACGTTCCCTGGGTTAATATCATCCGATACACGTGAATCAGTTCACTTGACACAATGTAGGAGAATTAAACTCGTGTCTGCACAGTTATGTAGTTCGCCAGACAGAAACAAATGAAATTCTCATGTTCTATTCTCCACCCCACCATCTTACAACTCCTAAGTATTCCAAGGACATTACACACACACACACATGTGCATTATGATATGTATAATGATATACCATGTATATAATTATATACCATATGTATACTAATACACTATACACTATATAACTTTTACTCTTTCGTTTGCTTCAGTTATTGGACTGTGATCATGCTGGGGCACCACCTTCAAGGATTTTGCTCGATTAAATCGACGCCAATAATTATTCTTTAATCTGCTGCCAATCGTATCGCCCTCTATTTGTCGAACCGTTACGACACGGAGCATAAACAAAAGTACCTTCTTTTTTTCAAGGGATGTTACGGCAAGGAGACACATAGAGACAGCCACATGTAAATCGCCGCGCAAACACACACACACACACACACACACACACACGATGGACTACTGCTCAGTTTCTGTCAATCAGTTTCACTCACAAAGCATCAATTGGCCCGAGGCTATTTTATTTATAGATTCTCAAATGCTACCAAGTGGGACCGAACCCGACGCATGAATTCACACAACACAGCATTTATTGGATAATTTGAAACGTAAGGTATACCTTTTTAAAACATACTCAGAACCACATGGTTCCGGGTTCAGTCCCACTGCGTCTTCTACCTAAGACCTGTGGCCGACCAAAACGTTGTGAGTGGATTTGGTAGACGGAAACTGAAAGAAGCCCGTCGTAAATATGTATATATATGTATGTCTGTGTGTATGTTTGTGTGTCTGTGTTCCCCCCCCCCAGCAACATCGCTTGACAATCAATGCTGGTGTGTTTACGACCCCGTAACTTAGCGGTTCGGCAAAAGAGACCGATATGGTCTACAGGCAACTTAGGATGTAATGGTATCTCTTCTCATTCCCTCCAAACCAGTCTTTCAGGCCTGGTCTTGCCAAATTGCCGTAGGCACTGTCTGTTTTCCTTTCAGCCGTCCCTAATCTGAAATCCCGCGGTCACTGGGTGTTCACAAACACAGTGGTTCTGGGGGCATTCGTTTAGCGTACTAGGCTTACAAAAAGTAAGTCCTGGGGTCGATTAAAGAATAAGTCCTGCTCGACTAAAGGCGGTGCTCCAGCATGGCCACAGTCAAATGACTGAAACAAGTAAAGAGAGTAAATAAAAGAATATATATATTTCTACACAAGTGTCAGAACAAATGTATAATTACACACGCATACATATGAGAATGTGCTTATAATACAGTTAAGGAAAGGGGGGGGGGGTCAGTGGGACTATTTCTATGTTTTAGCGTCAGTGTTTGTATATGTGTGTGTTTGTGTGCGAGTGTGTGTGTGTGTGTGTGTGTGTGTGTATGCGTGTACGTGTGTACTTACACGTCACGGTGAACAACGCCTTGAGAAGAAAATAAAAACGTCTGGTCGACCCAGTTCTACAGTGGTGGGACCGTTTCACACTGTGGCCGACACCACCGCCACAGACTACACCGCTACCACCGCCGACACCACCAGCACTACTACCACCACCGACACCACCATCATTACAACACCATCGCCGCTAAATACTGCCTTAATCTTACACTTGCCCCTCCATCTTCATCAACACCAACCGGCAATTTTATCTACCTCTTTACCAGACTCTTTAACCCATCTCGTAGATGCTCCTCACACCACCACCGCCGCCGCCGTCGCCGTCATCATCATCATCATCACCACCACCACCACTACCACCCCCTCTTCCATCACCACCACCACCACCACCACCACCATCAACACCATCATCATCATCATCACCACCACCATCCCCTCTTCCATCATCACTATTTATTCATTACCTCTCTGCTCTTGTCTCCAATGCTGCTGTTACCGCTGCCACCGCCGCCTTCACCACCACCACCACCACAACCACCACCACCACCGCCATCACGGCAGTTCACCTTCACGATTACGACCATAGTTACTACATCCCATTTCTACCTTTCACGACGGCGACGACGACCAGCATCACCACTGCCACTACCGCCATTCTTCTACTACTACCGCAACTATCCTCACCCCATATTACTACGTCTCGGTTCCTCTCGACACCATCAAACCCTCCACCACCACCACCACCACCACCACCACCACCACCACCCACCCACCAACCAACCAGCCAACCAACCTCCCGAATCTATTATTCTATCCTTACCCTCCCTTAGTTTCTCCCACCCTCACACTAAATTCACTAAGTACCGCTACCAAACTTTCTTTGCCTGCGCCATCAAAAAAACAAAAAAAAACATACCTATTTCTTTACTATCCACAATGGGCTAAACACAGAGAGGACAAACAAGGACAGACAAACGGATTAAGTCGATTATATCGACTCCAGTGCGTAACTGGTACTTATTTAATCGACCTCGAAAGGATGAAAGGCAAAGTCGACCTCGGCGGAATTTGAACTCAGAACGTTGCGGCAGACGAAATCCCGCTAAGCATTTCGCCCGGCGTGCTAACGTTTCTGCCAGCTTAAATCATATAGTCGATCCTTCATACGAACTAGAAAGGAGCTTCGAGGTGGTTGCATGACCTGCTAAAAACATCAGCCAAATCCCCATCAATTCACACGTTAACCGTTTCAAAGAACGCCAAAGGAATTTTTTATTCTTTTATTCTTTAACTTGTTTCAGTCATTTGACTGCGGCCATGCTGGAGCACCGCCTTTAGTCGAGCAAATCGACCCCAGGACTTATTCTTTGTAAACCTGGTACTTATTCTATCAGTCTCTTTTGCCGAGCCGCTAAGTTACGGGGACGTAAAGGCTCCAGTATCGGTTGTCAAACGATGGTTGGGGAAAGGGCACAAACACAGACACACAAACATATGCATACATACATACATACATACATACATACATATATAGCGCGAGAGAGAGAGAGAGAGAGAGAGAGAGAGAAAGAGGGGGGAAGGAGAATTGACACACACACAAAAAACAGGTGGTGTAGACAACAAACAGATGTATTAGTATAACGCTCGGGAAGTGAAAAAGTCTAAAACGTTTGAGCCTACGATCTTCCACAGAAAGGTACACAGAAAGGTACACAGAAAGAAACAGGGAGAGAAAATAAAGTATATATATATATATATATACGACGGGCCTCTTTCAGTTTCTGTCTGCCAAATCCACTTACAAGGCTTTGGTCGACCCGAAGCTATAGTAGAAGACACCTACCCAAAGTGCCAAGCAGTGGGGCTGAACCCTGAACCATGTGGTTCGTAAGCAAACTACTTACTACACACCACAAAAGAGCTGAAGCTCATCGTATAAGTCTGCTCGATCAGAGTTGACCTAGTGTTTACTACTACTACTACTACTACGTCCTATCTTTTTGCCTTTCACCCTTTCGGGGCCAATAAAATACGTACTAGGGGAGCACTAAGTAAAGTTATCTTCTCGTGTCATGTCGACTCATAAGGGCCGGTTTCCCGGGCGCCATGGCGTATATATTTCCCCAGCTGATGGGACGCCAGTCTGTCGTAGGATTACTCATTTTTGCCAGCTGAATGGACTGGAGCACCGTGAAATGAAGGGTTTTGTTCAAGAACACAATGCATCGCCCAGTCCAGGAATCGAAACCACAGTCTTACGATCAGGAATCCAACACCCTGACCACCAAGCCACGCGCCCCCACTAGGTGTGCACCGAGGTTGATGTAATCGAGTAACCCCTGCCCCCAAAATTCAGGCCTTGTGCTTCAAAATTGAGGCGAGGTAGCATCACCACATTTAGACCATGTCTATGGTCTACAGGCAACTTAGGATGTAATGGTATCTCTTCTCATTCCCTCCAAACCAGTCTTTCAGGCATGGTCTTGCCAAATTGCCGTTGGCACTGTTTGTTTTCCTTTCAACGGTCCCTAATCTGGAATCCCGCGGTCCCTGGGTGTTCACAAACACAGTGGTTCTGGGGGCATTCGTGAGCTGAGTATAAAATTCGTTTAGCGTATATTTTATTTTATTCTCTTACTCGTTCCAGTAATTTACTGCGGCCATGCTGGAGCACCGTCTTTAGTCGAACAAATCGACACCAGGACTTATTCTTAGTATTCATTCTATCGGTCTCTTTTACCGAGCCGCTAAGTTACGGGGACGTAAACACACGAACATCGGTTGTCAACCGATGGAGGGTGCACAGACACAGACACAAATACATACACATACATATATGACGGACTTCTTTCAGTTTCCATCTACCAAATCCACTCACAAGGCTTTGGTCGGCCCGAGGCTACAGTAAAAGACACTTGCCCAAGGTGCAATGCAGTAGGACTGAACTCGGAACCATGTGATTGGTAAGCAAGCTACTTACCACATAGCCACTCATCTATTTTTTTTATCTTTTACTTGTTTCAGTCATTAGACTGCGACAATAAAAACTGTCTCACGCTGGATTTTCTTTGGAGGGGGACAGTCGAACACATCGACCCCCAGTACTCAACTGGTGTTTAATTTATCGATCCCGAAAGGATGAAAGGCAAAGTCAACCACGGCGACATTTGAACTCAGAACGTAACTACTGGTGAAATACCGCTAAACATTTAGCCCGGCGTACTAACGAGTCTGCCAGCTCGCCATAATAATAATAATAATAATAATAATAATAATAATAATAATAATAATATAATAATAATAATAATTTAACGAGGCGATCAGGCAGAGTTGTTAGCTCGTCGGACAATATACTTAGCGGCATTTCATCCGTCTTTGCGTTCTGGTTTCGATTTAGCCTTTCATCCTTTCAGGGTTGATAAAATAAGTGCCAGTTGATCACTGAGGTCGATGTAATCGACTTAAACCTCCCCTTAATTGCTGGCCTTGTGCCAAAATTTGAAACCAATATTAATTATGATTATAAAATTATTATTAACCTTATTATTATTGTGGAGAAGGCAGCGAACTGGTAGAATCGTTACCAGGCTAGTCAAAATATTTAGTTGCATGTCATCCGTGTTTACATCCCGAGGTCAAATTCCGCCGAGGTCGACTTTGCCTTTCGTCGTTTGGAGATCGATAAGATAAGTATCAGTGAATTTCTGAGATTGTAGCAATTGATTTCCCTCTCCTCTCAAAAACTGCTGGCCTTGTGCCAAAATTTGAAACCATTGTTGTTATTAGGTAGGTGACCTTACTGAGGTTCTAATGATTAACACACAGCTGTCTATAATTTGCCTACAAAAATACACCGAGAAAAGACAAATATGCATACACGAGCGCCAATGATTTACCTAAACGCAAGTCACATGACAAATATCGTTACACAGTGTGGTTGAGAGAGAGTCTTTGCTTTTGCTGCACAATACGTTACAAAGTTCGTGAACCTGTTGTGATTCTCTGTTGTACATTCATTTCAATATAATTTTGATAATGCCTTAGTTACATACATAAGGGTAATATCCTATTCCCCAACAATACATAAATCTTAGGCTTCTCGATTATCTGGATAACTAAATTATAAGCAGAAGCATGGTTAAATATTCACTTCGCAATCACATGGTACCGGTTTCGAGTTATCATCACATCACCTTATGCAAATAACTTGTACCACAGCCTCGATTCAACTCCATTCGATAGACGAAACTATGGAAGCCCATCAATTTGACTTTCGTAATTCATCTCCCGGTCTAATACCGTCACCAGGTTCTTAGGTACATTTAATGTAGTGTTCTCCATTGCAGTTATTTCGGTCAATTCTAGAACGGCGAGCTGGTGGAATCGCTGGCGTGTAGGAGAAAATATAGTCTGCAGAATTTGTTCTAGCTCCTTACGTTCCGAGTTCAAATTCTGCAGGGATCAGCTTTGCATTTTATTCTTTCGGGCTTGATAAAATAAGTGCCAGTTGAGCTCTGTGGTCGATGGAATCGAATTGTCCTCTCCCCTAAAATTGCTGGTCTTATTTCGAAGTTTGAAGCCATTATTTTGGAATTATTCTAGAGCGGCGAGCTGGTAGAATTGTTACAGCATCAGAAAATGTTTTGAGATATTTGTTCCAGCTTCTTATCGGGACTTCTGAGTTCAATTGTCTCCGAGGTTAACTTTCTCTTTCATCCTTCCGGGGTTGACAATAAAGTACCATTCGAGTACTGAAGTCGATAAAATCGACAAGCCCCTTTCCTCAAAATCGTTAACTTTGTGATTAGGTTAGAAACCATTATTTTGGCCAGTTCACTAGTCTGAAGACAATTTCGACTCTTCATCTCACCAGTTTCAGAAGCCCTATAAAAGGCTATGGACCTTACTCCTCTACCTTTGATTGAGCCAAGAAAGACTGAGAAAATGCCTTGCTGTATGTTCCATGTTCAAATTCCGCAGACGTCAACTTTGCTTTCATCTTTCCGGGGTCGATAAAGTACCACTGAAATATTAGGAGTAGATTTCATATACTAAGCCACTTCTCCGGATTTCCTGCTCTTTTGCTTATATTAGAAACGAGTATTTGAATATTTAGGTCGGTTGGTGGGTGGGATTTTAGAGCGTCGGATAATTGGTTGTTTACATTCTGAGTTCAAATCCTGCCGAGATCAACTTTGTCTTTCATCCTTTCGAGATCGATAAAATAAAGTACAAATCATGTATTGGATGTAATTTAATCACAGGTCTACTCAATAAGTGTTGACCTAGGGCTAAACAAAAGCATCAAGACTCTAGATTACACCTGCAATTGGTTATTCGACCAATAATCGTGCCAGACTTTCTACTTGATTAGCCCTCATCGAACAGAAGAGTTGGGCTTACAACAAGTTCGTTGCTGCTGCTGTAGCTTTCCTTTGTTGACAGAAAACCATAAATTTGTTGTAAAAAAAACTGATCTAAAACTTGTTAATGTAGTGTGTGTGGGGGGGGTGGCAGATGCTGAACCAGCCCGCATCTCGTTTGACTCTACGCCCTTATCTCTCCAAGCTTTTTTGCCTTCATTCGTTCATGTCTTGTCATAAACACGAATATGTACACACTTGGTATTGCTTATCCATGGATTAAAAATTCCGAGCCTTTTAAACCTTGAGTACAGTGTGTTTTAGGTATTTTAAACAATTCCTTCTCCAAAACCAATCATAATTGATTTTCTTCCAAAGTATTCTTCCAGAAGGAGGAATAATCGATCTCAGTACTAGACAAGTCTATTTATTTATCGTCCCTGAAGTTGACTTCAACAGAAATTGAGCTCTGGGTGTTGGAATGAATACCACGTTCTAACGGCTTTGCGAAGTCGTAACCATTTGGATAAACGGTTGGGTTTTCAAAGATACCAACACAAAAGAAAATACTGTTGAAATAATGACTTCAAATTTTGGCACAAAGACGGCAATTTCGGGGAAGGATTAAGTCGATTACATCCCGAGTGGGTGAAAGAAAGTCGACATCGGCAGAATTTGAACTCAGGATGTAAAGACGGACGAAATACCGCTAAGTATTTCGTCCGGCCGATTCTGCCAGCTTGCCGCCTTATAGTTAGTTTCTGTTGACCCTAGATGTTATTAAACGAAAAAATGAGCGAAACCGTAAAGGCTGAACAATCTGGTACACACACACACACACACACACACACACACACACACACACACACACACGCAAAAAGGAGGAAATATAACTTTTTTTTTTTTCACTTGGATTTCCGTTTAATTTAAGAACATTTAGTGAAATAAAGTATGAAACACCCTGCTTTGATAATCTACTTATTCTTTTCTGGCAAATATTAGACTTCATCCTATCCTTTTCCTATTTTCTTCCTCTGATATTTTATTCAATGGAAGCAATAGATGTAAGATCGTTTATTGAATTATGTTTAAAAACCAATTTCGGAGGTGAATTTTTATCATCTGTGTACACGCCAACACAACAGTAAATAAAAGTTGCTGATTTTGTGATAGAAGACACAGCTAGCTTTATATATTTTCTTAATTCCACAGTTTGTTTGAAGGGATCTCATAAATAAAGAAAAACCTCATTTTTGTAGCGGTGTTTTGAAATAACTATCCTTGCGCCATGGGGAAAGAATAGGGCACCGAACTTGAAATGGGAACAAAATTGTAAAAAAAAAAAAAATTTTTTTTTTTGGTAAAGGGCACGATACTGGAAGTGGGGCAAAAATGTAAAAAAAAAAATCTTTTTTTGAAAAAGTTCTTTCAGAATCATAATTCCTGTTGTATGAAAGACAAAGCCCTAAAATATGAGAGGGGTGAATGGAGGGAGTCATCCAATGTTGTGCCCTTATTCTTGCTCATGAGGTGTGTGTGTGTGTGTGTTTGGGGCCATTCCAAAACTCCGCCGGCATCATACTCAAATAACGAGTCTATGAAATACAATAATTTTTGTCTCCTTTCATATGCACTACGATGGAGGAACAACAATAACAATGATAATAAATATTGTATCGACTGACCACATACTTAGTGGTCAGTCCATACGATGATAAGCGACACGATGACGAGGCTAGACATCGTAGCAAAAATCTCTCTCAAATCACATTCTAAGTTTCAGAAAAGAAAAAAAAGATGAAAGATAAGTTGAATCAAAGAGATGAGATGATCGGGAATCTGACGTCTTTGAACATAAATTCGATTGGAGTAAATCTGGCCTGATGCAAAACAACAACAATTATTGGGACTTCTTTTAGGTACTACTAAAGAACAGTGGTCCCGTCCCGGTGCGCGCACTCGCGTACTCGCGCATCAGCGCCAGCTAGTCGTGACTAGTCGATCCTACAACGACTACCTAGCAAAGTAAATAAAACACAAAATAAATACATTATTTTTACACAAATAATTTTTGTTAAACAAAGTAAATAAAACGCAAAAAACACAAAGTAAGGATCGACTAGTCATGACTAGCTAGCGCGGATGCGCGAATACGCGAGTGCGCGCACCGGGACCACTGTTATTAAGTAGTACCCTTCTTTTATACACCCTAATTGAATAAAAAGCAAAAAAAAAAAAAAAGTTGGCAGCAGCATGATTTGAACTCGGGACCTAAAGATGACAAATATTTCTATATATGTATCACACTAGGGTGTCCATTATGTCAACAATAATATTATTATAGACAATACCCAGTAACCTACTGACTGTCGCGTTGTTGACTTCTCCCCTCCCGATATTTTCTGTATAGAAATTTACCCTCGAGTTGCGATGATCCCGTTTAAAAAATTTCAATAAATAAATAGATAAATAAACACCCTTTCCCCGCCCCAAGTAGATAGAGGTATAGGGGCTCTTTAGTCAAGATCCTTACTTTTTAATCAATACGGAGAGTGGTAATAATAATTTATTACTTAGATGCAGACGGTAGTCGGAGGTGATATGATTGTGTTACATTCATGCCTTTCTCAAGTAAATGGAACGAAAGGATATTCTGTTCGCTGTGGGGAGCGATGAGATTGGAACTATTACTTGAAGGTTACCGCTTGCTTACTTGCTCTCTCTCAACACACACACATATATATGGATGGAGATAGAGAGAGGAGAGAGGGAGGAAGAGAGTGATCTTTGCTGGCTCCTGATATATAGGAAAGCAAAAAAAAAACTAAGCAAGGGGCCGAATTCAATAGAGACACTAAATACTATATATGGATGGATATGAAAGAGCAGGAAAAGGGAGTCTCAACAAAGTAACCCGGCTTGCTAAAAAGAGCAGCCAAATCTTCTGTAAATTGTAGCCCGTTATCTTAAACAACGAGGAGTCACATTAAACTGATGTAGGCTTAGATGCACTTACAAAAAAGAAAAAAGAGAGGATGGCCACGACTGGATGCCTTTCTTCAAAAGTTTGCTGGATGAAGGATGACCTGAGGTCAAAAAACAACGAAAACGAGCTACCGAGATAATCATTACAACGTGATCGCTCGGCTTGCTAGAAATAGCAGCCACATATGTTTTAAAAATGAAAGAACTTTAGATAATGTAGTCCTAGGTACCCCTAAAAACAGTTGAATGTTTAGAATAGCTGTCCCATGAAGTCCCACACCTCATGGAGAAGGGAAAAGGTACGAAAATAAGATGGGGGTGTAAAAATGTAAAAATTTAAAAAATTATTTTTTTGGAATCATAATTTCCGTTTTATAAAGCATGGGAATATTTAAAAAGCAAAAAAAAAAAAAAAAATGAAAGCAAAACTACTCTTTTCTCTTTGTGATAGTCACGACTGGAGCAGTGCGAGGATCAGTGCGAGAAAATAGTAATGATAGCGAAATCAAGTGAATGAAAATGAAATGAAGGTCTACTCACGCCGACACACATAGGTGTAATCCGTGCAACAGTCGTTTAACTGGGAACAGCCTTCGTCACAGAAACATCGACGTTGTGGTTTCGATATAACGTCGGCGCTTTCATCCAGAGTGTCATTTTCCTGTGAAACTGTTAGATTTGCCGCGTTTCTCGGTTCTCCGTATGTCCAACATGTATTGTCCCGTCCGTTGCAGCAGAGGTTATGCTGTTGACAACTGCATTCCACAAAATCCACGAGATATCCAGCCGCACAGAACAGCGCGAGAAAGAAAGCCAAACATTTTGTCGACTTCATCATCTTTCGGTTTCACTAACTTTCTAACGGTGACAGCTTTGTTTTACAGTGTACTTAAAGCGCTAAATCTGTGTGTGTATGTGTGTACAGCAGAGAAGGGGGAGGAGAAGAAATTTTATATGTTTATATATCGCATTAGATGTATGCAGAAATTTAGTGATTATGCTAAGGGTTTTTTTTTCTCTTCTTTTGCTCAGATGAACATCACAAGCAGAATATAACCTCAAAATAATTAAAGAACTATATAATTCTGATATTTTCCCGTGTAAATAAAGATGATAACTCTATCTTTCGAATCTTGCTGATTTTCGTCAATTTCCAATTAAATTAAATTACCGAAGTTTGCTTGTGTGTGCATATATATATATTTATATGTATATCTGTATGAATATATGTATAAATGCATATATAATGATAATAGAGATAATCCAGTCGGGTTTTCACTTTGCCTGAATTCACTCAACGAAGTAAATGAGCCTTTGAAATATGTTTTTCTTTTTAAAGAAAAGTTTTAAAAATTGCTCAACGTGAGAAAATTCTTGGCCGAGGGGATAAACGGGAGTTGTTTCGTATCCCCCTTTTTTGTTCTAATTAATTTTACTGTTTGAAGGTTTAACTCCTTCTTGTTTGGGGAGTTTTATTTATGGTTGTGTCTACTAAGCTACTTTGCAATTTTCTTTGCCCCTTCTTTCAGTAGCTTTTACCGTGAGGCTGTTTCGTTTGGTTGTACAACCGAACTCCTTCACGCAGCAAATGAGAGAAGCTGGCTGCCGTCTGTGACAGAAAGGCAGAAAGAAAGACAGGGGAGGGGAAAGAGAGAGAGAATAAAACACAGTTGTACACAAAATAGAGAAAGAAAGAAAGAGTAAGGCAGGATAATGTAGTAGGAGGGGGAGGAGTGAATCGGAGAGATGAGAGCGCGCGTGTGTTATGTGTGCATGTGTCTGTGTGTTTGTGCGTGTGTGAGTGACAAGCTAACAGGCTGCAGGCAAGGCTAGCTGTCTGGTTGGTGCTCGGCACTTCATTTATTTCTATGTTCGTTTACTATTTCTTAGCATGCGAAAGTCTGTTTGGGCGCCATCTCTTTCTTTCTTTCTCGCATATACTCACACACTTACACATTAACGAACACGCAACTTAAAGGTGTCTGACAATGATGGAAAAACAAAACAAAAATACAAACAAAAAATGGAAATAAAAGGAGGAAAAAAAAATGTAAGGAAGCAGAGATGAGAGATGAATTTGCCATATGTGATTCGTAGTAGAATTCCAGCGTTTTCATTGGTCAAGTTGATTCTGCTGCTGAAGGCATGCGCGGTTTGTGATTGCTCCAAACTATCGGCTTCACGTGAAGAGGGGGAGAGGGAGGTGTGTAAGAAGAAGAGGGGGGGGGAAATCTGGGAGAGTGTTGGATATGGAAAGATGAAGAGAAAGAGGAAGCTGGATATATAGACATAAATGGACAGGAAGATGAAGCTCATATATGTATATATATAGGTGCAGGCGTGGCTGTGTGACATGGAGCTTGCTTCCCAGCCACGTGGTTCCGGGTTCGGTCCCACTGCATGGCACCTTGGGCAAGTGTCTTCTACTATGGCCTCGGGCCGACCAAAGCCTTATGAGTGGATTTGGTTGACAGAAACTGAAAGTATATATATATGCGTGTGTGTGTGTCTTTCTGCCTGTGTTTGTTCTCCCACCACCGCTTGACAACCGGTGTTGGTGTGTTTATGTCCCCGTAACTTAGCAGTTCGACAAAAGAGATCATTGAATAAGTACCAGGCTTAAAAAACGGACTGGAATCGATTCATTCTTCAAAGCAGTGCTCCAGCATGGCTCAGTCTAATGAGTGTAGCAGGTAAAATGTTCAAAAAAATTAAAAGTAATACACACACACACACACACACACACAGAGAGAATATATATGGATATGTATAATGCCTGTTCATACACACACACACATACATACATATGTAAATGTGTGTGTACACGCGGGCGTGTGTGCATACGTGTTTGCGTGTGTGCAAATGTCTTGTGCAGGTTTCCTTTATCTGTCTATTTGTTTCAGTCATTGAGCTGTGGTCATGCTGGGGCACTGTCTTGAAAGGGTTAGTCGAATGAATCGGCTTTAGTATTTTTTTAAGCCTGCGAACCGCCAAGTTACGGGGACGCAAACAAACCAGCACGGGTTTTCTATCGGGAGCGGGGAACAAACATGCACGCAAAGAAACACACAAATACATGTGTATATATAATATATATAACAGGCTTCTTTCAATTTCCATCTGCCAAATCTACGCACAATCTATATGTGAATATATGTGTGCGCGCACACCCACACACCCACACACACACACTTTTTCCAGAAGTCTATGAAAAAAAAAAAAGCTGTTTAAAATACTCTTTTACTTGTTTCAGTCATTTGACTGTGGCTATGGTGGAGCACCGCCTTTAGTCGAGCAAATCGACCCCGGGACTTATTTTTCGTAAGCCTAGTACTTATTCTATCGGTTCTTTTGCCGAACCGCTAAGTTACGGGGACGTAAATACACCAGCATCGGTTGTCAAGCGATGTGGGGGGAGGGGCGACAAACACAGACACACATATGTTCATATATACGACGGCTTCTTTCAGTTTCCGTCTACCAAATCCACTCACAAGGCTTTGGTCGGCCCGAGGCTATAGTAGAAGACACTTGCCCAAGGTGCCACGCAGTGGGACTGAACCCGGAAGCATGTGGTTCGTAAGCAAGCTACTTACTACACATCCACTTCTACGCCTATAATATTGATTTTCAATTTTGGCACAGAGCCAAATATTTGGGAGCAGAGGTGGGGTAATTCGATCAGGTACTTATCAAATACCTCGAAAGGATGAAAGGCAATGTCGACCACGGCGGAATTTGAACTCAGATCGTGAAGACGTACGAAATGTCACTAAGCACTTCGGCCGACGTGCTAACGATTCTGTCAGCACGCCGCCTTAAGCTGTTTAAAATATCAAAATAAAAAGTCAGATAATATTTGAAGGTCCGTCAAATTTAGGTAAATGTCGAAATTTCTAAAGATGCACAAATACTTTGTGAAAATCTTTATCGATCCTCACTGAAAGAGAAGACTCAAAATGAAGCTTTACTCTCTGACTGTAAGGTTTCAAATCAAACAAGATAACCCGTCTTCTACAGAAAAAAAAATCAAAGAAAAAACCCACCAAAAACATACAAAGCAAAATATTGTAATCAAATTTATACTTTAGTATTGCTTTTTTCTATTTTTCTTGAGTCCTAGCGTTCATAAGGGTGGTCACTCGGTTTCCATGGGTGTATAAGAGACCGAGATCACATTATCTCTGAAAAGGGTGCCAGTCGTTGCAGGGCTGAAGGTCAGGAATTTTGTGAGGAGGGGACATGATGATTACATCGACCCCCACCCCGCCCCGCTACTTGACTGATACTTTATTTTATCGATTGTGAAGGGATGAAAGGCAAAACTAACCTCGGCGGATTTGAACTCAAAACGTAAAGATCGGGAAGAAATAACGCTAAGCCTTTTTGCCTAGTTCGCTAAATATTCTACCAGTTTGACACCTTGATAATCCTTTCTAAGATAGGTTGTTGTTTGTTCCTTCTTGAGCCACACCTGGTTCATAAGGGCCGGTTTCCCGGTTTCCTTGGCGTATATGTTCCCACCTGGACGGGACGCCGGTCCTTCGCAGGTGAGCTGCACGATGCAGGAGGAAAGAATCAGCAGAAGTTCGCCATTACCTTCTGTCGGAGTCGCGTAGAGCTTAGGTTTTTTCGCTCATAAACACACACATCGCCCGGTCTGAGATTCGAACCCGCGATCCCTCAACTGCAAGTCCGCTGCTCTAACCACTAGGCCATGTGCCTCCACTCTAAGATAGGTACAGGGCCTGAAATCTTTTTGTGATGGTGAGAGGTAGGTAGGGGTTAGTCGATTACTCCCCCCACCCGCCACATTCCCCATTGCTCAACTGGTATTTATTTTATCGACTTCGAACGAATGAATGGCAAAGTCGACCACGGGGATTTGAAGTAAGAACGTAAAGATGGACGAGATACCACTACGCATTTTGTCCGTCATGTTAACGAGTTCGCCAGCTCGCCGCCTTATTCGCCACCTTTATAATAGTTTCAAATCTTGGTCAAGGCCTGTAAGTGTAAAGGAAGAAGATAATCGATTATATCGACCGCAGTACACAGTTGATACTTACTTTATCGACCCCGAAAGAATGATAAGCAAAATGGACCTCGGTGGAATCTGAACTCAGTACATGGACAGCCGGAAAAAATGCTGCCAAATATTTTGTCCGGCTCGCTAGCCATTCTGTCAGCTTAACGCCTTTAGTATCAGTGCTTGTCTTGAAAACTTCAGAGGAAGAATTGTTTTCTTTAAAAAGTTATGTTTTGGCATTGAAATTTAAATTTCGGCCTTTTAAATCTTTCAAAACGTTTCATTCTTTAAAAAACTATGAATCATCTAAAGAAAAATTAATTTTACGAATTAGCTAAGTAATAAAATAAGACAATAGTTATTTTCCAAGGAAACTGAAAAACATTGATTTCTTTAGCCATCATAACCCGTTGTTTATTTGCTTAGAAGGACAGATTTATTTGAATCAGGGAAGTATTGGCGTTTTGCCTCAGAAACTTGGAGAGCAAACTAATGATGCTGTTCATTTTTGAAACATTCTGATTTTGTAGCATCTTGAATCAAAACAAACCCTGCGCCTCATTCAACATGGTCATTAACTGTTGCTAAACGTAGCAATGATATTTTTTTATCCTTTTTGCGGCAATATTATCTTCCTTGTTCTTCGGATAGTGGCAGGATCTTCATCCAAGAACTCTTCTGAAAGTACAAGTCTATGAAACATCTCCAACGGAGTTTTCTCGTGTATTGATTTCACATCTATTCTGAGTTCTCTTTGGCTTTTTTTTTCCTTCGTTTTATTTTTAAAACTACTAGCATAGCCATTTTGTTTAACAAACTTCTTTTATTCTATAAAATGTGAGAGAGGGAGAAATATATTTCTTTGCGTTGTATTATAATTGGCATCTCTTGTCAAGAGTATAGGTGACAGTCAGATTGCTGATGTTTGTTCTGACCTCCGATGCCGTTATTTGATTGCCGTTATTTTGTGCGTCTGTGTGTAAAGATCAGCTGTGTTTTGCAGGGTTGTTTTATTTTTACCTGTAACTAAGAAACGGAGAAAGACATAAAATTATTAGCCATTTTAGAGCTTAGAAATAATGCGGGAAAACGTGAAATTCTTCGAGTATCTTATGGGAAATCTGTGATGACCCCGAGTGACGCTAATGACCTGGAGTCACCCCTCTCTCTCTCCCTCTCCCTTTCTCTCTTTCTCTTTCTCTCTCTCTCTCTCGCTCCTCTCTCTCTCTCTATATATATATATATATACATATCTTGCCTTTAGGTTTTAATTGTTAACGAGCCACCTATATTATAGTATATGTGATATAGTTTTAATATATTAATATAGTTTAATATCTTATTGTGTACACACACGCACACACACACACACACACACACACACACACACATACTCACACATACACACACACACATACACACATACACATACATATATATATATATATATACGACGGGCTTCTTTCAGTTTCCGTCTACCAAATCCACTCACAAAGCTTTGGTCGGCCCGAGGCAATAGTAGAAGACACTTGCCCTAGGTGCCACGCAGTGGGACTGAACCCGGAACCATACGGTTCGTAAGCAAATGAAAAAACAACGATGATAAAAGACAGGGCAAAAACAATAACGCGAGGACGTGGTACGTCCAAAATATTAATAAGACGCTCTGAGAAGGAAAGAAAGAGTGGTTGTTTTACGTTTTGAGCAAAGCTCTTCTTCGGAAACAGGAGACATAGGAAAGTCCAAAAGAA
>NC_043002.1:20724900-20744900 GCF_006345805.1 Octopus sinensis
CCCCACCATCGCTTGACAACCAACGTTGGTGTGTTCACGTCCCCGTAACTTAGCGGTTTGGCAAAAGAGACCGATAGAATAAGTACTAGGCTTACAAAGAATAAGTCCTGGGGTCGACTAAAGGCGGTGCTCCAGCATGGCCGCAGTCAAATGACTGAAACAAATACAAGAAAAAAAGAAAAAATAACAACAATAACAGCAACTAGTCAACGAAGTAATTTCTGCGTGGTCTCTCGATCTGCTAGAAATAGATGTTCTTCAAATCTGATCATGTCGTTCAAAAAATCTCAAGTTAGGATTAGGAGATGACGCATGCAATGTCTGACTGAAAATTATGCTGCGATGCCTTAGACCTTAGCTCGGCTCACCCAAAACCCAGCTGGGCTAAATATCGCACCCACCCCTTCAACAACAATTAAAGCCGCAGCAACAACAGCATTGGCACCATCATTTCTATCGATTTTTTTTTTTTACCCAAATTTTTACCCAAGGCGCAGGTGTGGTTGTGTGGTTAGAAGCTTGCTTACCAACCAGATGGTTCCGGGTTCAGTCCTATTACGTGACACCTTGGGCAAGTGTCTTCTACTATAGCCTCGAGCCGACCAAAGCCTTGTGAGTGGATTTGGTAGACGGAAACTGAAAGAATCCCGTCGTATATATGTATATATATGTGTGTGTATGTGTTTGTGTGTCTGTGTTTGTCCCCCTAGCATTGCTTGACAACCGATGCTGGGTGTGTTTAAGTCCCCGTAACTTAGCGGTTCGGCAAAAGAGACCGATAGAATAAGTACTAGGCTTACAAAGAATAAGTCCTTGGGTTGATTTGTTCGACTAAAGGCGGTACTCCAGCATGGCCACAGTCAAATGACTGAAACAGGTATAAGTGTAAAGTGGAAGTGGAAGTGTAAATTCCATAACAATAGACTCGGTGCATCATGCCTCATCCTTAATTCCCATTGACATCATCAAGACATTTGACTTCAGTCCTCGCTACCCACTTATAAACAAAGCGCTAAAGAACACCCCTTGAAAAACAACAAAGAGGACGGGTCACCAACCTTGTTTAGTGTACTGCAACAACACACCTAGAATCTCCAGTTTCTGAAATGGCGTGAAACAATGATCTGTCTTTCTAGCCACTCTTTTTAAATTATTCATCCACGACCTTCCCATGCATTTACGGAACAGTTAGACAGCTTCATCGTAAAATCACAATCAACCACTTAAAAACCTGGCACTCCAGGCAAACGGTCAAAATGTAGCACCTTCCAATTAATTCCATTACTTCCTTCTTTAACAGCACCAAAAAGGCATAAAATACATTACGTAACGAAGAACGTAAACAGCATCACACATACAAATACGAAAAGAAAAACAAGACAAATTAAAACTAGAATTATCTACAGCACTTCTGGAACATAGAAGTACTGTAGGTAATTCTAGTATCTGGAATCTGCAATTTCCCAAATTATATCTTACAAAGATCCATCTCGTAATAGCTACTCTTTTTAAAATTCATACCTCCACGAATTTCTCACACCCTCACGACATATTCATACAACCTCATAGGCAGGTGATATCACAGGTGATATCTCTACATTATTCCGTGATAGAGCTGCACGTCTGTCTATCTATCTATCTATCTATCTATCTATCTATCTATCTATCTATCTATCAATCTATCTATCTATCTATCTATCTATCTATCTATCTATCTATCTATCTATCTATTTATCTAACTATCTATCATCATCATTATCTTTTACTTGTTTCAGTCATTTGACTGCGGCCATGCTCTATGCTCCCTACTCAGTTCCGATAAACATTAAAAAAAAACCCTAAGGATGTTCAGCAACAGCACTGGACTCTCGTAGTTTATCAAACCTGTCTGGGCCCTCAGTCTCTGTAATATACACAAAAACCCCATCAACAAAGAACTCAAAATAGTTGGTTCTAGTCTCGTCAGAGGGTGTTCAAAAAGCCAAAATACTTTTCTTCGATGCACAGTAAAAAAGATAACTGTCGAGGAACATCAGCGCTGGATTAACCATTAAGCAAAATAAGTACTGCTTGGGGCATCACGGGAAGGAGTGGAGCACCACAGAAATGGTAAATAGTTTACCGTACAAAAGAAATAACTTTAAATTTGTTAAAATAATATTGAAAATCGTTTAATGAATGGAAATATTATTTTAAAGTGTCCTTGGTGTCATAGTGAGGATCTGATCAAAGACTTTGCAATTACAAGAATCAGGAGAAAACTTTCCAAACATAAATAAGATGAAAGTATACAAAAATAAACATTATTTCCATCTTAATATCAGTTTTGTTTTGTTTTGAAAAATAAAAATATATATTTTATGGTTTATTATTGTTTATATCTTAAATTACATATATATGGCGCGGGGGCTGGGCCGGCCCTAGGGTTGCTGGCACCCCTGGCAAGCTGAGCTTTGGTGTGTACAAACTGACGGTCATGAAATTCCCTTGTCCTTGTCATGCCCTCCTTGGGGCTCCCTAGCACATGGCACCCCTGGCGACTACCCGAGTTGCTGATACCTTGACCCGGTCCTGATGGCGGGGGGGGGGTCACAAAAATCTTTTAAGTGCTTAAGGTCTCTATGGGTCTTAATCTGGCCCTGGGGAACATGCGCAATAGTATTTAACAGAACACTTGATTTCAGATAGTGTGGATTTCAGATGGTGTAGCTGCAGAATAAAATATATTCCTTCACACACTGAAATTCATAGCCGCAGAATATATTTAAGATATAAACTGCTAATCCCGCCAAATATTACGAAGAAATGATTATCTCCCTTGGACTAACTCTGCGCTTAGGCTGCGGTCCTTAATCTCTTTTGAACTAGGGACTCGTTTCATGCAAGACTATTCTTTTCCCAGACCGGGGGATCACGCGCATAACAAAACATACAAGAACATAATTTATAATTTAATTATTACTTGAATTATACATATAAATTGCACATAAAATACATATATGTTACACATGTAATACGCATATAATGCAAAACCACCCAGCAGACTGTGATGGTCAATAAAATAGAAATAGAATTTTAAAATTTATTTCTTTGCGGTCCAGTCCATGATTAAGTGTTTTTGTCCGTGATTAAGTGTTTTGGCGCCTCTGAGATAGAGGACTGCACGTGACTATGATAATTAGGAATGCAAAATACATGGTCACATACTGATCATGTATAAAGAGGAAAATCTCCTTTTTATTAGTTTTCATTCTCTACCTATTTTGGTTAATATTGCGTAGAATTCTTCTCATTATGGAATTGGATGGAACGGATCAAATATGACCAAATGCTTTTCATTTTCAATTTTTCATATTATTTCCTTCAGTTTAATGTTCCATGCGATGTTGGGGCTGACATTTATTCTGTATTGACATAGGCGCAGGAGTGGCTGTGTGGTAAGAAGCTTCTTTACCAACCACATATGGTTCCGGGTTCAGTCCCACTGCGTGGCACCTTGGGCAAGTGTCTTCTACTATAGCCTCGGGCCGACCAATGGCTTGTGAGTGGATTTGGTAGACGGAAACTGAAAGAAGCCCGTCGTATATATGTATGTATATATATATATATATGCGTGTGTGTGTTTGTGTGTGTGTGTTTGTCTCCCTAGCATTGCTTGACAACCGATGCTGGTGTGTTTATATCCCCGTTACTTAGCGGTTCGGCCAAAGAGACCGATAGAATAAGTACTGGGCTTACAAAGAATAAGTCCCGGGGTCGATTTGCTCGACTGAAGGCGGTACTCCAGCATGGCCGCAGTCAAATGACTGAAACAAGTAAAAAGGTAAAAAAAGGTATATATAAAATTTATTTCATTATCGTTTCCATTTTGCTTCTTCCCATTTTAATCAAGGCGGTGTCCCATTCCACTGACTGAAACAAAGTATAAGAGTAAAGATTTATCAATCAAAAGACAACAACCCCACCCTCGTTCTCTTTCTCCCTCTCACAAACTCTCACCACACACACACTCAGTAAAAGAGTATACACGTTATTCTTACAGTCTTTTCTTAGATTCAGTCATGAAACTGCGACCATGCGAGAGAAGCATCATATAAATGTCTTCGTTTTATATAGGTCTGTACGTATTTATATATTTACTCTCTCCCCTTCTCTTACTCACCCTCTCTCTCTCTCTCTCTCTCTCTCTCTCTCTCTACCTACCCGTCTAGTCTGCCAGTATTCCCCTGTACACACCACACCCCTCTAAGTCACCCTAGCTCTGTCTCACCTTCGGTCTTCTCTTCATTTCCCTTCTCTCGTATGTTTACATACGTTGAAGTCATCAGTCAACAGTTTCATCCAACCGTCCGGTCACCAGTTCACCAACTCGCCGTCCTGCTTATCTCTGTCTCTCAGTCTCAGCCTCCCTCGCCCTTCTCACCCTTTGTCTGGCTTCTCCTCTTCCCCTCCTCTCTCTCTCTCTCTTTGTCTCTAGTCAGTTCAAATGTCCCATCATTTCCTACATCAATCACCAACAAACCAACCACCAACCAACCAACTTACAGGACGCCGTAGTCAAATATATATCGTTAAAATTAAGAGGGGTTGGTGTAAGTAGCACAGATACTGGCTGGTTGTGGTGATCTTGCAGGTGATAGCGAAAGTGGTGGTGGTGGTGGTGGTAGCGGTGGCCATAATCTGGGTGGTTGAGCTAGTGATGGTGATAATAGCCGTAGTGTTCTGTGTTAATGATGTGATAGAGGTGGTATTAGTGGTGTTGGTTACAATGAAGGGTGGTAGTGGAGGATAGGGCAGACATTTCTATGTTGGTGGCAGGGTTTCGTTTTATTACGCGTTCTTTTATTCTTTTATGCTTTTACTAGTTTCAGTCATTTGACTGCGGCCATGCTGGAGCATCACCTTAAAGGGTACCGTCTTAAAGAGCACCGCCTTAAAGTCGAAGAAATCGGCCCCAGGACTTGTTCTTTGTAAGCCTAGTACTTATTCTATCGGATCTCTTTTGCCGAACCGCTATGTTAAGGAGACGTTAACACACCAACATCGGTTGTCAAGCGATGGTAGAGGGACAAACACAAATACACACACACATAAAGATATGCATATCATTTTCTTTTATTTTTTCTTTTACTTGTTTCAGTTATTTGACTGTGGCCATGCTGGAGCACTACTTTTAGTCGAACAAATCAACCCTAGGACTTATTCTTTCTAAGTGACGGGGACGTTAACACACCAACATCCATTGACGGTGTGATCATTTTGAAGATAGTCAATAAACACATTTTTTTTTTGCATTAACATATAGTATATGTAATAATGAGAAGTATATTTTCTATATTAAATTTTTAGTTTCAGAAATATATCAAGTGAAGCAAACATAAACAGTAAAAATCCAAATTGCAAGTATTTCAAAATGTGGGACACTACATGAGAAAAACTTACAAAAGAGAAAGAAAATAGTGCTTGGGTTTCAAAGGTATGATAAAAGGGATCAAGTAAAGGATAGAAAGATGAGATAGAAGTGAAGGAAGATAGAAGGAAAGAAAAGAATGAAAAGTGAAAAGATAAACTTGGGGTCTGAAGTGAATGCTAGGCAGGAGATGAAACAAAATACATGTCCTACCTATGCACTGGTCAAATAGAAAAAAGATGAATGATAAAAAATTGGATGGTCTTTTGGGACCAAAAAGTGAAGAGAGACAGAGTGGAATAGAGAAGGTTGGGAAAGAGCAAGTACGAAGAAAGGGGGAATGTGGAGAGAAAAGGGGATAAAAATAGACAGCAGGTAGTTGACAGAGATGGACAGAGGAAGAAATGGAATGTAGTAAAGAGAGAGAGGCAGATAGAAATATATGCATATGTATATGCTTTTAATTTTGATGTTGACGATGCTTCAGTTCAGTAATAAATCTTTCTAGAGAATTCTCTTGGGAATTTTATGAACCGCTTCATCAGTAAATATTTTGGGGGAAGGTGGCGAGCTGGCAGAATCGTTAGCACGCCGGACGAAATGTTTAGCAGAATTTCGCCCGCCGTTACGTTCTGAGTACAAATTCCGCCGAGGTCGACTTTGCCTTTCATCCTTTCGGGGTCGATTAAATAAGTACCAGTTACGCACTGGGGTCGAAATAATCGACTTAATCCGTTTGTCTGTCTTTGTTCGTCCTCTCTGTGTTTAGCCCCTTGTGGGTAGTAAAGAAATAGGTATTTCGTCTGTCTTTACGTTCTGAGTTCAAATTCCGCCGAGGTCGACTTTACCTTTCATCCTTTCGGGATCGAAAAGTTAAGTACTAGTTTGACACTGGGGTCGATGTAATCAACTTAATCACTTTGTCTGTCCTTGTTTGTGCCCTCTATGCTTAGCCCCGTGTGGGCAGTAAAGAAATATATTTTGTCCTTTGTTCTTGTTTTGAGAAGAAACCTAATTTCAAGCAACTTTTTACAGATCAACTTTTAGATACTCTTTTCTAAACCTGGTAAAGTATGTAGGGGTGCAAATTTTGATTTTGCACCCACTAAAAATTTTAGGGAGGCAAACGCACCACCTGTGCCCTCTGTTCCTGGGCCCTCGATAGTGGAAGACACTTGTGCAAAGTGCTGCACAATGAGACTGAACCTGCAACCAAGTGGTTGGGAAACAAACTTCTTGCCCCTAGCGGTGTAGGTATCGTGTTGAAAACGACCAATAGTTGGTTGTGGCTGTGTTGGTGTTAGTAGTGATGATGCTAATACGTTGGCTGTAATGATAGTGTCGGTTGAGGTAATGTTTTGGGGGTGGAGGTGGTAGGCAGTGAAATGACGAATCTGAGACCCCTTCGGTCACGACACAGACCATGAGATTGCATCTAGAAAGTTACCCTCCCAAGCACAAGTCCGGGCAAGGTTGTTTATGGAAGGCCAGCAGTCGCCCATGCATACCGGCCGCCCCTCTCCACGCCACCAGTGTTATCCAAGAGAAAGGCAAAGGCCGATACAGCTTGGTACCTGTGACGTCGCAACTCATTTCTACAGCTGAGTGAACTGGAGCAACTTGAAATAAAGTGTCTTGCTTAAGAACACAACACGCAGCCCGGTCCGGGATTCGAGCTCACAACCTCACGACCGTAAGCTCGACGTTCTAACCATTGAGCCATGCGCCTTCACATGACGAATAAGGTCCCTATAAAAAGACATCTGTACGTCACTGGATTAATGGTAAACGCTTGTACAACGCCAGTATCACTATCTGAGTCTCCGTGTTTTGTACCCAGTGATAGGCAGAAGCAAGACGACCAGTAATCAATCACGTGATACCGCAGGTTTTACATCAGTGTGTTCCTCTACTAGAAAGGATGTTGTGACAAAAGTTAGAAGTTCTTCCATGCCGGTGGTTTTAATGCACACCCTGACACTAACCAAAAGTATTTGTGATAAGTGCAGCGCACAAAACTCTCGCCTCTTGAATCACTTGTGTAAATTTCCAGCTGAAATATGATCTAATGTAATGAGTTCTATAGCCTCCTCTTTGTTGCATTAAACCTACACACACACACACACGTACAGAGAGAGAGAGAGAGAGAGAGAGAGAGAGAGGAAGAGAGAGAGGGAGAGAGAGAGGTGAGGAGAAAGATAAAGAGAAAGAGAGAGAGAGATAGAGGGGGAGCGGGAGAGAGAAAAGTTGGGACATAGACTGCAAAAAAATTATTTGAATGTCTACAAACGAGTCCAAAAACATGCAAAAAAATATTGAACCGTATATACAAACATTTACAAAACGTGTATACAAACGTATATGCAACTATATATGCAAACACACACACATATGTATACGGATACATGCAAATATATATATACGAGCATACTACAAACACATCAGTAAGGAGAATGCCAATTGACAGGCAACAATGAGAAAAACATGTAAGCCAAACAGTTGCTCACAAAAAACTGTAACAATTGACGTACGACATGGAAAACGGATGTATTTGAAGTTAGACAATAAGAAAAGCAATGTTCACAGCCATAGCTGTCTTTCAGAACATTCCTGGTTAAGAAATGGAGAAATAATGTAAAATGCAGTAAAAGAAAATAGAAGTTAAAAATAATATAAATGATAAGTGAACGTTTTGTAAAGTAAAATAATTCTGTTTGTCTGTTGGTGTCAGTCTATCAATCTAAAGTAAAACGTTATACCTCTCTCTCTCTCTCTCTCTCTCTCTCTCTCTCTCTCTCTCTCTCTCTCTCTCTCTCTCTCTCTCTCTCTATCTATCTATCTATCTATTTCAGTCTGTCTGTCTGCCTATCTATCTATCTATCTATCTATCTATCTATCTATCTATCTATCTATCTATCTATCTATCTATCTATCTATCTGTCTGTCTGTCTGTCTGTCTGTCTGTCTGTCTGTCTGTCTGCCTGCCTGCCCCTGCCTGTCTATCTATCTATCTATCTATCTATCTATCTATCTATCTATCTATCTATTCCATTTAGTGATTACTACACACCCTAAAGCTAAGGGGTCATTTTATGCACAAGCAATCAGTTATTCTCAGAATGATATCATAGGGATCGGATAGGCACAATCTCTACCAGTTCAGACACTTGGGATATAGTTTGCAGTGGTGGCTCGTGCATAGGCACTGCGGAACTGCAACACACCCTATTTCCACTCGATATTATCAATAACATCCAATATAATGAGCCCTTTTTTCTTTAATTCTTCCTTTACTTTATACTTGTACATTATATAATCCTTAACCTTAATGTCTGTAGCCATCCCCTAATTTATGAAAAAATACGAAAATCCTTGTATAGAACTGTGCGTTTCACAGTTCCAGCGACGCGGTGTTTGGCGGTTGTGCGCGTCCTCATGCGTCCAAGATAGGAAGCTTCACGCTAGGGAGAGAGAGCATTGTCGTTCACGCAGTGCCGGTGAAAGGTAGTATTTCTTTTTGACCCCGCGTGTGTTGTGCTTAAAAACGTGTTTATTTTCTTGAATGTGATAAAGTGTAGAATTAGATTATTATCCTGCTTCCAGCTTCAGTATTGCTGCCAGGATTTGAAAAATAGGGCACATTTCCCCCCTTATTTTGTCATTTAGGGGGAATTATTGGAAAACAAGGGGGAATTCGCGGCGGTGTTCATTGAACAAATTAGACACACTACCCGGTAGTGGCTAAAACGCGATCAAGTTTATGTATATATATTCTTTTTATGTGTTTGTTTCCTTTTACACAATATTAAAACAACGGCTAAAAATTTTCTGAAGTAATACCCCCATTGTGAAGGCACATGGTCTAGTGACTAAAGCAGCGAATTCGGTCGAGGGATCGCTGGTTCGAATCTCAGACCGGGTGATGTGTGTGTTTATGAGCGAAACACCTAAGCTCCACGCGGCTCCGGCAGAAGGTAACTGCGAACTTCTGCTGACTCTTTCACCACAACTTTCTCTCTCTTTCCTCCTGCACCTTGCAGCTCACCTGCGACGGACCGGCGTCCCGTCCAGGTGGGGAACATATACGACAAGGAAACCGGCCCTAATGAATCAGGCGTGGCTCGAGAAGGAACAAACAACAACAACAACACCCCACTAATTTTATTTACGAGCTGCCACTGATAGTTTCCAAAGTGTTTTGAACAGAACGCCCTGGCGTTTAAAATGAGAAAAGCGAGGTTTTGAGAAAAGCGAGTTGTCATCATCGTCGTTGTTGTTGTTTTTGTATCTTCAAGATAATCCTGATCCATTAGACCTGTGGTACGTAGGTACTCGAATAGGTTTTAGCCAAATATTCCTTGTCTGGAATATGTCATACTAATGTTAAGAGTTCAGGATAACACTTCGTATTTTGGAATGCAATGATTGCTGTTGTTGTTGTCGTTATTGTTATGGCTCGACCCCAGGTCTTCTCTGATTGAACACAGACACGATGAAAGACATTCCAGCTGTGACCATCCTGTCTTTTTATTATGAATAAATAGGACGGGCATTATCCAGTGTGTCCTTTCCTTATTTAAGACGACATGATGTGATTTGAAGATTATTTAGCTACTATTTCTAGCCGGTCGAGCAACTACGTAGGAGTGGCTGGGTGGTAAGTAGCTTGCTTACCAACCACATGGTTCCGGGTTCATTCCCACTTGGGCAAGTGTCTTGTACTATAGCCTTGGGTCGACCAGATTCTTGTGAGTGGATTTGGTAGACGGAAACTGAAAGAAACCCGTCGTATATATGTGTATATATATATATATATATATATATACATGTGTGTGTGTATTATGTTTGTGTGTCTGTGTTTGTCCCAACAACATCGCTTGACAACCGATGCTGGTGTGTTTACGTCTCCGTAACTTAGCGGTTCGGCAAAAGAGACCGACAGAATAAGTACTATGCTTCCAGAGAATAAGTCCTGGGGTCGATTTGCTCGACTAAAGGCGGTGCTCCAGCATGGCCGCAGTCAAATGACCGAAACAAGTAAAAGAGTAAAAGAGAGTAAAGAGTTATACCCAAGTTATGACAATTAGTGTTTCTAGCGGATGGAATATCCTCCCACCCTCCGCCATACACACACAGAAACTCCCACAGTAACTGTATTTTATGAGTATAGTTTCTTGTGATGACCACAAGGGGGTTGGGGAAGGGAACTCAGTGCGAAATTGGTAACCGTAAGTTATTACAAGTTAGTCCTTGTCTTTCATAGTGTATCCAGAAACCCAGTGTATGCTTCACAATTTTAAAGACGGTAAAGCACATTTTGATTTAGATTTTTTGACTGGTGCTTCTAGCGAATGGAATATCCCTCCTCCGCCACACACACACACAGAAACTCCCACGGTCACTGTACTTCATGAGTATAGGTTCTCGTGATGACCACAATGGAGGTGGGGGACCAAGTGAATTCAGTGCGAATTTGGTAACCGCTAGTTTCCTGCATTTTTATTTCCTTTTTCGTTTACTGCAGTGACGTCAGAGTCAAACAGTTCTTGTGTTTGACTCTTCACTATGTTTTCTTCCGGCGTTCTATACGTGACCATCCTATCTCTTCTCTGGTCGACTTTGCCTTTCATCCTTTCAAGGTCGATAAATAAAGTACCATTTACGCACTGGGGTCGATGTAATCAACTTAACCCGTTTGTCTGTCCTTGTTCGTCCTCTCTGTGTTTAACCCCTTGTGGGTAGTAAAGAAATATATATTATAAAAATGACATGACTATATTGATCGATTTTAATACAGTAGGATGATATTTGAGGGAATTTGACTGCGGTTCCTAACAGGTCAGGAGACTACATAGAAGCTGCCTTGTTCGCTTGAGGATAGTAAGTCACTATTGTGGGTGGATTAGGAAGGTTTTGAATCTCAGTCTCTTCCTCCGTTAGATCAATATAAATATCCTGATAGCATTATATTTCCTGTTTGTTTAAATTGTGTATGTATGTATGTAATAGTGTGTATGTGAGGTGGGTAATTAGGCGAGGTTCGGCTTATGTATATGTGAGTGTGTAAAGCGTAGGAGGGGTTTAGTTCACTTGTGATCTAAACGAATAGGTACGTCGACTCTGCTTTGGTTTTGATCTTTTCATTTCTCGTTTACTGCGGTGATCATAATCAAACATACATATATTTGCTCGACTAAAGGCGGTGCTCCAGCATGGCCGCAACCAGATGACAGAAACAAATAAAAGAATAAAAGAAAAAAAAGGAATGGCTGTGTGGTAAGTAGCTTGCTTACTAACTACATGGTTCCGGGTTCAGTCCCACTGCGTAGCACCTTTGGCAAGTATCTTCTACTATTGCCTCAGGCCGACCAAAGCCTTGTGAGTGGATTTGGTAGACGGAAACTGAGAGGAGACCGTCGTATATAAGTATATATATATATATATATGTATATATATATATGTGTGTGTGTGTGTGTGTGTGTGTGTATATGTTTGTGTGTGTGTGTGTGTGTGTGTGTGTGTTTGTGTGTTTCTGTGTTTGTGTGTCTGTGTTTGTCAATCAGCATCGCTTGACAGCCGATGGTGGTGTGTTTACATCCCCGTAACTTAGCGGTTCAGCAAAAGAGACCGATAGAATAAGTACTAGGCTTACAAAGAAAAAGTCCTGGGGTCGATTTGCTCGAATAAAAGCAGTGCTCCAGCATGGCCGCAGTCAAATGACTGAAACAAGTAAAAGAGTAAATACGTATGAATATTTTTGTTTTTACGCCTAGTGTAACAGATACGTTAGAACAAGTTCATATATGTTTATATGCGTGTGTTATCCCATATATATACATATACGTAAACTGCGAATGTATGGGTTACTTGCTACCACTGGTATTGTTGAACTGTAACCCAGTAATAGTTGTGATATGACCGGGTTGACGGTGTATCTGCTACGCATCCTTGATGAAGAGAGCTGCAAGAAATGAACCCAACCAAAATTTTGAATGGATCTTGTCAACCCAACCAAAATAGCAGTAATACACTAAGGTATAGCAATGCTCGAGGTGGTGGAAGAACACGCTGTATAACCATTTTGGAAGATATGGATGCCTAGCTCTTCTTATCCCAGCTGTTAGGAGAAGGATACTTTCATATAAAACTTGAATTTCGTTCACTTTCAGGACATCTTAAACAATGTTGGGTTACCATGAGGCAAACACTTTTTTGTGAAAACTGAATTCAGTTCGGTGAATACTTTATTCACTACAGGTGGCGATTGACCTAATGGTTTAGGGTGTTGCTGTCATGGTCGCAAGATTGTAGTTTCGATTCTCGGACCGAGCGGTGCGTTGTGTTTTTGAACAAAATACTTTATCTCTTGATGTTTCAGTTCACTCAACTATATATGAGTAACCTTGCTACTGCCTGGCATCCTTATGTGGTGATCTCGGCCACTTATACGTCATGGAAATCGAGTAATCTTTCCCTGTGAATACCCCGGACTCAAGAAATTAATATCGAGAAATTAATATTCCTTACGAAAGCGGTGAGCTGGCAGAATCGTTAGCACGCTGGGCAAAATGCTTAGCGGCATTTCGTCCGTTTTTAAGTTCTGAACTCAAATTCTGCCGTAGGCGACTTTGTCTTTCATTTTTTTCGGGGTCGATAAATTAAGTACCATTGAAGCACTGGGTTCGATGTAATCGACTAGTCCCCTCCCCACAAATTCCAGGTCTTGTGCCTTCATAGAAAGGATTATTACTCTTTTCTACTCTAGGCACAAGGTAAGTAGCTCGAAATTTGGGGGGAGGGAGCCAGTCGATTAGATTGATCTCAGTACGCAACTGGTACTTAATTTATCGACCCAGAAAGGATGAAAGGCAAAGTCGACCTCAGTGGAATTTGAACTCAGAACTTAAAAGCGGACGAAATGCAGCTAATCATTTCGCTCGGCGTGCTAACGTTGCTTATTTCTTTATTACCTAACAAGGGGCTAAACATAGAGGGGACAAACACGGACAGACAAAGGAATTAAGCCATTTACATCGACCCCAGTGCGTAACTGGTACTTAATTTATCGACCCCGAAAGGATGAAAGGCTAAGTCGACCTCGGCGGCATTTGAACACACACACACATGATAAACATACATATATATACGCACACATATAAATATGTTTGTACATGTATTTGTGCGTATGCGTGTGTATGTGTGTGTGTATATATATATATATCACCGTGATCACCGTGACGGACCAGGCTATCAGATGCTGCTACACATCGCTGGTCACAATGCGCTTCGCATTGTTTTAGCCTTCAAATGACGCGAGCAGGCCAACAGAAGAAAGACTGAGAGAAAGTTGTGACGAAAGAGTACAGCCTCGTTGAGCTAAATAAACACTTACAACGCCCGGTCTGGGAATCGAAACCGCGATCCTACAACTGCGAGTCCGCTGCCCTAACCACTGGGCCATTGCGCCTCCATGTGTATGTGTGTGTGTGTGTGTGTGTGTGTGTGTGTGTATATATATATATATATATGTATGTATGTATGCATGTGTGTGTGTGTGTATGTATGTATGTATGTATGTATGTATGTATGTATGTATGTATGTATGTATGTATGTATGTGAATATATTTGTGAGCCTGGTATAGTAGTTATGTAAGCTTCAGTATGTGTGCTTGAATTTTCATATATGAGGGAGTGTGCGAGTGTGTGTGCGTGTACAAAAGTATAAGCTAGGTGTGTACTTGATAAGAAGTTGGTTTAATGTGTAAGCGTGTGTGTGTGTACGTGTTTTTAAGTTTGGTGCATTACGGCCAAGGCCATGCTAGAGCACAGTATGAATATGTATATTCTTCCATGTTTACTCTTTCACTTCCTCTATATCAAGATGAGTCATCGTTACACACAAACCTCTACACATAGTCCTAGATATTGTCTTACACACGCTGTTTCTAAACATTTCCTAGCCTATCCTTCAAAGAAAGCATGAAATTGTTTTCTCATGCTAGCAAGCATCGTATAACATTGTTGCGACTCTAAGTTTGGTGTTACGGCTGAGATTCGATCGTGAAATCTTTTCTTGGTTCTATGACAATGAAAGAAACTACCCTCAGCTAATTCCTTCAGACCATTTTAAGGAATCCAAATTTAAGCTTTTCTCTCTCTCAAATATCTGCTTTGTCTCTATATCTCGCCATTGTTATTTCAATTGTCTTACAATGTCTCTTTCTCTTTTTTTTCTCTTTTTACTTGTTTCAGTCATTTTGACTGCGGCCATGCTGGTGCACCGCCTTTAATCGAGCAACTCGACCCCGGGACTTATTCTTTGTAAGCCCAGTACTTATTCTATCGGTCTCTTTTGCCGAACCGCTAAGTGACGGGGACATAAACACACCAGCATCGGTTGTCAAGCAATGCTAGGGGGACAAACACAGACACACAAACATACACGCACATACATATATATACATATATACGACAGGCTTCTTTCAGTTTCCGTCTACCAAATCCACCCACAAGGCTTTGGTCGGCCCGAGGCTATAGTAGAAGACACTTGCCCAAGATGCCACGCAGTGGGACTGAACCCGGAACCATGTGGTTGGTAAACAAGCTACTTACCACACAGCCACTCCTGCGCCTATATAGCCACTCCTGCGCCTATATGGCCACTTCTGCGCCTATATGTCTCTCTATAATTCTCTAGAAATTTCTGTAGTTTTCTCCAATTCTTTATGGGTGCAGGCATATGTCTCTGGTTCAAAAGTTCGCTTTACAACAACAGGTGGTTTCTGGTTCAGCTAAAGTTTTACAATGTTCAAAATACAAATGACTAAGTTGGGAGAAAAAACATGCGAAACTGAGCCGTTAGCGGTTCATATTCTAGTTACATCGGATCGGATTCATTTTATCGTTGGCTCTAAGAGTTACTAATACACTCGGAGGCCGAGTTCATCAAGCTTTGAGCAGGTATGCTATCTATTTCGTGCCTGCACAATTCTACTCACTGCTAAAAGAAGCGGTATCATGATAGATATCAGGGAGTACTCTGTGTCGATGTCCGTAACCCCCACACACTTCTTGGATCACAAAAGACTGAGTTTGACTTGGCTCAGTGCTAATAGCTGGATGAAAGCTGTAGAAAAGACGAGAGCTTTGTTATTTGTGGTGTTCAGAGCGAAGTGTAGAGTCAGGTGGAATATCAAGTGCAGAGTGCAGTGTCGATTTCGGAATGCCGTGCCGTGTGGGGAGAGTAGTATCGAGTACAGAGCACAATACCGAGCACTAAGTGAAGTATACCCTTAACGTAGTTCACGGTGAGATTCGGCGTGACACAGAGTGTGACAAGGCTGGCCCTTTGAAATACAGGTACAACAGAAGGAGTGAGAGAAAGTTGTGGTAAAAGAGTACAGCAGGGTTTGCCACCACCGCCTGCCGGAGCCTCATGGAGCCTTAGGTGTTTTCACTCAATAAACACTCGCAACGCCCGGTCTGGGAATCGAAACCACGATCCTACGACCGCGAGTCCGCTGCTCTAACCACTGGGCCATTGCGCCTCCACACAAACATACATACATACATACATACATACATACATACATACATACATACACACATATCTATCTATCTATCTATCTATCTATCTATCTATCTATCTATCTATCTCTATCTATCTATCTATCTATATATATATATATAATATATATATTATATATATATATATATATATATATATATATATAATATATATATATATATTATATATATATATTAGTCCTTTATTCTTTTACTTGTTTCAGTCATTTGACCGCGGACTATTCTGGAATACCGTCTCGAAAGATTTTAGTCAAACAATCGACCTCAGAGCTCATTTTTTAAAGCCTAGTACTTATTCTATCCGTCATTTTTGTCGAACCACTAAGTTACAGGAACGTAAACACACCAACATCAGTTGTCAAGAATTGGGGGGGGGGGGCAAACATTGAAACACACACACATACACACATACGCACATACATACGACGAGCGTCTTTCAGTTTCCATCTACGAAATCCATTCACAAGACTTTGGTCGGCCCGAGGCAATAGTAGAAGACACTTGCTCAAGGTGCCACGTAGTGGGACTGAACCTGGAACTATGTGGTTGGGAAGCAAGCTTCTTACACACGGCCACGCCTGCGCCTACTATATGTGTATATGTGTGTGTGTATGTGTACTTATATATATATATTATATATATATATATATATATATATATCTATATATATATATGTATGTGTATATATATATGTGTATTATATATATATATATATATTATATATATATATATATATATATATATATATACATACATACATACATACATACATGCACACATTAATATGTATGTGTGTGTGCGTACATGGATAAATATATATCTATTTATATCTAAATAATATCCAAATAAGATTAGAGATACTCAAATAACAAAGCGAACTTACTTCATTTGATATGGTTGTTGTGAAAGCTGTTGTTGCTGTTGTTAATGTGAATTATATTGATGGTATGTGTAATGTGTGTGTGTGTGTGTGTGTGCGTGTATGTGTGTGATGTGTGTGGAGCGTGTGATATTGTGTGCGTATGAGTGGCTGTATACGTACGTATATTCCATTTCCTTGTTTAGGAAATAATTCAACAGCTGACGTGTATACTTCCAATCCACTTCTTCCAACAAGTCCTTCGTTCCTTTTATCCATTTTCAGATGTGGAGGCAAGCGATACAATTCTGCACCGTTTCTATCAACACCCAACAGTTTTGGGTTTCATTCGGAGGGAGTATTTCAAACTGGAAGTTTCCTTTGAGTTCATAGTGTAGACTTTTGTCTGTGGAAAATCTGTTAACGATGTTTTATCACTGCATATAAGACGACGTCATGCAGACACCAAGTCTGGAAGTCATCTGGAAGTCTGGAAGTCTGGCTGTCGCAAAAATACGGAACGGGTATGTTAATGGGTTGTGGTTTATGGTTTATGGTTTATAGCATAAATGAAGACATACAGGCATATATGCATGCATGCACACATACACAAACATATTAATACATATGTGTGTGTGTGTGTGTGTGTTTGTGTGTGTGTGTGTGTGTGTGTGTGTGTGTGTGTGTGTGTGTGTGCGTGTATACAGGGTGCATAAGGTAGTTCAGGACATAACATTTTTGGGTCATTGCTGCATTTTTTGCTAACTCTGTACAATCTTTGTTTCAGAAAATAATAATGCCAGACACTCAGCTTACTCAAGAAATGAAGAGGCATGTTGTTATTGTGGTTATAGAGGCTGAGCATCGCGATTTAGAAACATCTCGATTTTTAAAAGTTGCCAGATCTTTCGTCTACAAAGTTTGTAAGGTGCTAGAGACTGAAGATGGAAACGTATCACCAATATCAAAGCATAAAAAGCATTCTAAATGCTCTGAAATAATCAGAACACCTGAATTTATCCAGCAAGTTCAATAGACCATTGATTACAATCCCAGAAAGTCTATGATGTCAATTTCAAAAGATTTCCATGTATCAGAATAAACAGTCAGAAATGTTGTCCACGAAGACATCAGATATAAGTCTTATATGATGAGGAAAGGTCAATTTGTTTGAAAAAGCAAAAGAAAATCACTACATCAGATCTAAAAGGCTCTTAAACAAACTGAAAAATCCAGCAGATTTGATTTAGTTTTTCTCATACGAGAAAAACTTCGACCAAGATCAAAAACTCAACAGAAGAAATGACAGATGGTTATGTGCAGACCTTTCTGAAGTTCCAAGTGTTATGCATACAAAATTTCCTTCAACTGTCATGGTGTTAGGGTTTGTCAGCAATGAAGGACATGTGATGCTTACTTACTTCTTTCAACAAAGCCTTATAGTTAAATCTGCCGCCTACCTTGAGGTCCTGGAAATAATTGTTAATCCCTGAATAGACAGTGTATGCAATGGAAAGCCATATGTGTTTCAGTAAGACTCTGCGCTATCACACATGGCTCTAGTAACACAGGGATCGATGGTTGAAAATTTTCATGATCACATATCTCCTAACATTTGGCCTCCTAATTCCCCAGATCTCAATCAATCGGACTATTACATGTGGAGTGTTGTTGAAAGAGAGATCAATGAACACGCCCATAACACCAAAGATTCTTTGAAAGCTGCCATAGTCAGAGTAATGTCCAAAATGAACCAGGACCACTTGAATTGAGTATGTAGATGACTTAGATCTCATAGAGAAGCAGTTGTTGATGCTGAAGGTGAATTTATTGAATAACATTATAGAAAAGAAAGTTTTTTTTATCCTGATTGCATTGTTTGATAAATAAAGTTATTATCTGTTATTATATATCTGTTTTTTTTTAATAAACATAAATCTGTCTTCAAATATCTTACGCATCTGTATATATATATACACATACACGAATACACACATATAGTAATAAAGATGTAGGAATACATACAAGTATTCTATATGAAATACTCTTAAATATGTGCATACGTATGACGTATAGACATAGGAGCATGTATATATGTTTGTGTGTATGTATATGTGTGTGTATGTGTGTTACATGCATGCATCTACACACATGCATGCACGCGTGGGTATATTTATAAAAACTACGTATACACTCGCATACAAGTATACATAAATACATACTCTCTCTTCCTCTCTTTCACACATACACACGCACGCACACACACACGCAGGTACACACACACACACACACGCACGCACACATGCATACAAGCACACACACACTCACGTTAGCAAATATTAATGCAAACAAAATTGTGATTGAAGAATGTTATACCAGTTTAAACAAATATGGCAGTTGGAACTTTCCTCTTATAAGTTCCGTTCATATCCTGTAATACATTTGAAATATCAGGCCTGGTGCCAAAAACATTTGAGGTACTTTACTTGCCTATAGAGGAAATCCACTCCATAAATAGGAAAACTCTGCAAAGTGCTGACATTAACTGGAAGCTTACATGGAAGCAGTGATATTCAGAGATTTTATCTCAGAAGAAAAGTGGGCAAAGAAGCTTAAGATCAATTCAGATCAGTCCTTGGGTGTTGTATGATAATACCCAGACAGCATCTGCTGAACAACACCAGGGAAAATTAATATTTTGATATGGGCTCAAGCAGGAAAAAGACGACGTTTTACGGCGAGAGAATGAATTCCTCAAAAAGTACTCACGTTTCATGCGACATCAGAATTACTGGATTAGCGTACTTTAGCAAAGGCTTGGAGGAGAGGACACACTGTACATGTCCGCATAGACACACATTCAAAGGTTATACATGGATGCACAAGTTTGTTTCTTGTAAATCTGAAACTAATGCTAACATGTTAAACATGAAGCGTTGTCACTCTTGGTGCCATAAAAACCACGAAATGTACGCGTAGTAGACATGATACAATTGTTTGTAACAGAAAAGAATAAATATGGGCTGTTGTAGAGATCAATTACGCTGTAGCCCGTAGAAAGGATAGGCTTTAAGATTAAAACATATGAAGTTAGATCGAAGCGGCGGGCATAATCACATATACTAATGTGAAAGAATATCGAT
>NC_043002.1:20749900-20757400 GCF_006345805.1 Octopus sinensis
TGGTGCGTTGTGTTCGTGATAAAAAAAAAAAAAGGAAAAAGACGAAAACAAAACAAAATGAACTTGATTTCAATGACTCCGTTCACGAACCTGTAAACAGATCCTACAATTAGTATAATTTACGAAATGTAAGCGATGGTAGCACTGTGAAAGCAACGAGTGTTTAAGAAGTTTTTAACGCTAGGTTCAACTTTTGCTGTGGGAGAGTAGCTTTCAATAAACTGGCAACTTATCTAGAGCTGTATCGGTGTACTACAGCAATCAGCAGCAAAGCCGTAAAACTGAAGAGGTTATTCCTGGTGGTTGTTATTTAGTAGCAGGTCAACTCCGGTGACGGCTCGTGTATTGGTACTGTGGAACTGCAGCACCCCCTATTTCCACTCGATACTATAGATAACATTCAATATAATGAGTCCTTTTTTCGTTAATTCTTTCTTTATACTTGTACATTATATAATCCTTAAGCTTAATGTCCCCAACTTTATGAAAAATACAAAAATCCTTGTATAGGACTGTGCGCTTCACAGTTCCATCGATGCGATGTTTGGCTGTTGTGCACATGCTCACATGTCCGAGATAGGAAGTTTCACGCTAGGGAGAGAGAGCGCATTGGTGTTCACGCAGTGCCTGTGAAAAGTAGTGTTTCTTTTTGACTCAATGGTGTTGTGTTTAAAAACGTGTTTATATTCTTGAATGAGATAAAGTGTAGAATTAGATTATTATCCTGCTTCCAGCTTTAGTGTTGCTGCCAGGATATGAAAAATAGGGCAGATTTTCTCCCCTTATTTTGTGATTTAGAGGAGATTTTTGAAAAACAAGGAGGAATTCGCGGCAGTGTTCAGTGAACACATTTGACACACTACCCGGCAGTGGCTAAAACGGGAACCGATCAAGTTTATGTATAAATATTCTTTTTATATGTTTGTTTCCTTTTACACAGTATCAAAACAATGGCTAAAATTTTTCCGAAGCAGCATCCCCACTAATTTCATCTACGAGCCGCCACTAGTCAACTCACTTTTAGGAGTCCTTTTAAAATAGTAGGGTGACATCGAAAGGAAATTCGGCTACTATTTCTACCATGTAGAGTGATCAGGTAGTACTGGATTCACTTCCTTTGATTTAACCCCATAAAGTATAGGATTTTCATGAACTAGGACAAATTATTGTTCAAGTATTATGCCAGCACAGTAACTGTAGTCAAATTCTGATAGCCCAACGCTTTAAAATCACAGTCCTAAACCTCATAAGATTTCAGGGCTACTTTATTTGAATTCCTTCTATCGGGTAACTAATTTCATGTTATTACATAACTAACTTCACAATTTGTGTATTCATAACATATCCTTGTAAGACAGTTCGGTATTCTCTGTAAATGCACAAAAACCGTTTTAAGGGCTACATACTTTGTATTGTTATTATTGGATTAGCGAAACAATTATGAGAACGGAACCAAGACATAAGCCCCGCTTTCCCGGGAATTACTGGGTACATCAGCTAGTATATATATATATATACATATATAATTTATGTTTTAGAAATAAATTCTCTGTATATATAGAAGACATACCGAAGCGCTCAAGACATTTGAACCATAGGAGAAATAAGAAAAATAATGATGAGAAACAAAAAACGGTTTACCAATACGCATATAATAAAATATATTCTGTTATAAAAATATTATGTGCACAAGATCATACAATAAAAATATATAGATATATAAATACATCAAATGTACAATAAAATAATACAATAAAAATAGATAGATGTATTTATATATCTATCTATTTTTATTGTACGATCTTGCACACATAATATTTTTTATAACAGAATATATCTTATATGCATATTGGTAAACTGTCTTTTGTTTCTCATCATGGGGTAGAAAGGGCTCCTTAGCCGTAGTGAAGGCAATCTATCTAGGGAGATAACCTTACAATAAATCACTCGGTCCGTAGCTTAGAAATACTGGGTTGACGTCCAGCGGGAACAGCTTTGTTTCATGGAGGAGGAAGATCTTCTTTAGTACTTGGTTGTACAATGCTTTCCAATGTGTGTAGTAGTGGCGCGCGCACACATTATTAGCCATTTGAAAAGACTATGAAAGTCTCGACCACGGTCGAACAATGATGATGATGATGATGTTTCTCATCATTGTATTCTTTTATTCTTTTATTTACTTCAGTTATTTGACTGCGGCCATACTGGAGCACCACCTTTAGTCGAACAAATCAGCCCTAGGACTTATTGGTTTGTAAGCCTAGTACTTATTCTGTCGGTCTCATTTCCCGAACCGCTATGTTACGGAGATATAAGCACATCAACATCGGTTGTCAAGCGATGGTAGGAGACAAACACAGACAGACAGACACACACACATACATATATGACGGGCTTCTTTCAGATTCTGTCTATCAAATCCATTCACAAGTCTTTGGCCGACCCGAGACTATAGTAGAAGACATTTGCCCAAGGTGCCACGCAGTGAGACTGAACCCGGAACCATGTGATTGGTAATCACGCTACTTACCACACTGCCTACTATATATATATATATATATATATATATATATATATAATATATATATATATCTATATATATACATAGTTAATCCCAAACAACGCGAGGACGTGGAACAAGTATAGTATTATTGGACGCTCAGGAGGAAAGAAAGAAAGAAGGAGGATTAAACGTTTCGAGCGAAACTTTTCGTTGAAGCAGTCCTTCATAAGAAAAGGAAACATAAGAAAAGGAAAGATCCAAGGAAGGGAAGACAGAGGAAAAAAATCGCCAACGGTACACACGCGGTCACACACACACACACACACACACACACACACACACACATATATATAGATGAGATTTACAGAAAAACAAAAGACGAAGACAGGAGTATAAACAACAAGCAGGTGTATTAGTTCGACGCTCGGGAAAGTGAGAAAGTCCTTTATGTTTCGAGCTTACGCTCTTCAACAGAAAGAAACGCGAAGAAATAAACAGAGAGAGAATAAATAAAAACTTGTGTATTTTGCGATCAGTCATAACGACCGGAGGATGCTGAAAAGTTCCTGACTTTTAGGGTATCGCGAAAGGTCTGGTTGGAGGCTCAACCTTTCGAGTTCTTTAACAGGGCTTAGAAAAACTGAAGGACTGCTGCAACAAGTGTGTGAATCTGAGAGGAGAATATGTTGAATAAAATGATAATTAACAGATCCTCTTGTATTTTCTTTTACTCGAAGCCAGGGAGTTTTCAGTACCCCTTGTGTGTCTGTGTGTGTGTATACACGCACATGCATACATACGCACATGCATGCACACACACACACACACACACACACACACACACACACACACACACACTGTAGAATGTAAGTGTCACAGTATAAAGCTGTAGTAGCTATCATAATTTATGAGCAGAGAAGGCGTCATAGTATATAGCCGTAGTATGTAGGAGCCATCGTATAGAGCTGTAGTTACTATCGCAGTATATAGCTATAATATGGGTCCTTGCATGTAATCGTAGAATGTAGGTGCCATAGTATAAAGTTGTAGTGTCTATCATAGTGTATAGCCACAATAGGCGTCATGGTATGTAACCGTACTATGTAGGCGCTAGAGTAGAGGCTGTACTGGCTATCATAGCATATAGTAGGTATCTTAGTATATGGCAATCGTTGACATAAAATTTTTCGTAGCCAGCCATGACAAAGAAACAGTTAGGTCTTTTTTGTTAATATTGCTCTTTATTGTAATTTCTTCATTATATATATATATATATATATATATATATTTATATATATATATATATATAGATATATATATATATATATATATAGATATATATGTATATAAATAATAAAAAAGAAATCAATTCGAGACCTCTGTTCTCAAGTGTATGAGAAACCAATAATTCGATACTGAGATCTATCAATTAACATAATCCTTTGATGCCCGGTCGAAATGTGCCGATCAATAAGTAGGATTTTGTCAATGTGCTGGGTGGACCTTTTGGTAGTCGGAAATGATGTAGGAGTGGTAGTAGTGTTAATGTTGGTGGTAGTGATGATGATTTGGTGATTTGGCTGTGACGGTTTGTGTGAGTGGTGGGTGGGGGGATGGATGTGGTGGTGCAGAAGAATGGATGGGGAGGGGGAGTGGAAAGGGGAGACAATGCAATTTCGAACTAAACGACTTAACACCCGAGTAAAGGCGCGACAAGTTAGTAAGTTGGCAAAGCTACCATCATCACACCACCACCACCACCACCACCACCACCGCCACCGCCGCCGCCGCCGTCACCACCACCACCACCACCACCACCACCACTACTACTACTACTACTAGTAGTAGTAGTAGTAGTAGTACTACTACTACTACTACCACTACCACCACCACCACCACCACCACCACCACTACTACTATTACTACCACTACCACCACAACCACCACTACTACTACTACTACTACTACTACTACTACTATTACTACTATTACTACCACTATCACCACCACCACCACCACCACCACTACTACTACTACTACTACTACTATTACTACCACTAACCCACCACCACCACCACCACCAACCACCACCACCTACTACTACTACTACTACTAACTCTACTACTACTACTACCACCACAACCACCACCACCACCACCACTATTACTATTACTACTACTATTACTACTACTACTATTTCTGTTCTTCTTCATAGCTTATAAACCACACCACCCAGTAACAGATACTGCTACCCCATCCTCCTCCTCCTCCCCCTTCTCATTTCCTTCTCATCTCACCACAAAGTGACTCACCTAACCTTCCTAACTTGCAGACGTTTTTATGTCTATCTGAGATGGCCATAATTAAATCAGTACTGGTCATAATAGATCACATCACACAGAAGAAAATGAAATACGAAAGGAAATATTGGAAGAAAATAATTTTATTGCACAAATATTAACAATAATGATTACCTAACAATACAAAATGAACAACAACATGTTGCGCACACCATCATTTGTCAATATTTTGTATCCAGGACAGCAACTGTCCAATAAGGTATTGATTCAGTCAGTTTAGAAGTCAATCGTCTGCTTATTTCGATGCAGCAAATCAATTTAATGGCTTCCGTTAATACTCTCTCTGAATTTTGGATTCTTTCTCGTCACATATTGTGCTGTACTTTCGAAGCGGATTCGAATCTAGGATCTTTTCGGTTTGAACGGCAGTTTTTTAAAATAATTTCCACGTAACTAAACACTTTTAAACTTCATATACTGGTAGAATGTGTTTATAAAACATCTTTTTCTCTTGGCTTTATTGAGAAAATTCTATAGTTTGTAAGATATTTGTTGTTTTTTTCCTTCAATTTCTGCAATTTCAACCAACCAATGACGTCTATTGAGGTGAAAAACATTCTGTGCCGTATGAATATGTCCCTCGTTTAAGAAACAGATTGGGTTTATTTACATTTCTGAAGAAAAAAAGATAGCCTTTCCCCCACCCCTAACCCTAACTCTAAAACAGATTGAAATGTAATAGATCGATACTAAAGTCATAATTATGGGTGACAATTTCATATGACACCGCTAGAAAAAATTGCCGTTCAAACTGAAAAGATCCCGAATCTGGATTGTTTCTTAGTCATGTCCCGAGAATTTGACTTTCTCCTCGCAGATGTCATCCCATATCTCTACCTTTGTCTGAACTTCAAGAAAGCCACTATGTTAAAAAGAATCACATCTTTTCATCTCCAGAATAATTTGGATATATCTCGTTTTTTTTATAGCAGTTCCTATAGACGTAGTTAATCACACCAGTAACAACTACTGCAGCTCTGTCATCTTAAGGGCTGTTTTTATAATAAAACTTATCTATTTCTGTTCAAACAACTTATCAAGAGGTTGACGAATATAATGCACAAATGCACAGAATTAGATGATGCTGGATTAGTTCAAAAATATCACTCCCAGCTCACTGATCTATTATACAAACTTTATAGAAACGGCGAAATGTCAAGTAACGTCTGTGGTATTTTCTTTGATAACCTCTGTTTAGAGGCTGGATGATAGGTACGTAAGCATGCAGACTGCAGACAACCATATATTGTCAATGGGCTCCGTAGTTGCTCGATCGTAGTTGATAATTTATTTTTAACTGTACGGCAATAGAAGTTTTATATGGAGTTCTCTTTACTGCACAGACAATAGCTTGGTGTATTCCTATAGAGATATCATTTCAAAATCCCAATCGTTTTGTAGAACTGATGTTGCTTTGAGCCTTGATTTTAATTCGAGCGATCGACCGACACTTCAAAATGGGCGCCAATACGCAACCTCCATCACTTAAAACCACAAAATTTTTTTGATAGCAACAGAAATATTAAACAGTTCTATATTTAAGAGATGAGGAACTATGTGCATTATTTACATTCAACGGATATTTGTCCTCATCTTGTTTGTTGTTAACACAGCGTTTCGGCTGATATACCCTCCAGCCTTCTTCAGGTGTCTTGGGGAAATTTCGAACCTGGGTTGATATTATTATTAGGCATTTTTCGATATTATTATTATTATTATTGTTAAGGTCACTGCTTGGAATCGAACTCGGAATCTTGGGGTTAGTAGCCCGCGCTCTTAACCACTACGCCACATATGTCCTTGGGCAATTATGGAGTGAATTTTAGGGCTTGTCAATATATATCAGTGTCCATACTGAAGTACGTAGTTTCTACACAGAAGGTCAACATTTTTCCATCAAGTTTCTTATTGGTACACTAATGCGTTCTTTTAGATGGGTGTCTGTCACTAGTTTTTTCTTGTATCACCGATAGTGCTTCACCCGTTGGGACTTTGGTGAACAGACTTATCAATAGACAGAGAAAACCACTGGAATATACGAAAATACGAACTTAGAAGTTCGGCAAAAAAAAAAAAGAAAACCTGATCGAATAAGTACCAAGTTTTTAAAAAGAAATAAGTATGGGGATCGATTCATTCGGCTAAAAATTGAAGGTAATGCTGGAGCATGGCCGCAGTCTAATGATGAAACAAGAAAAAGATAAAAGAAAACAAGCAGATAAATTGTATGATAAAATACAAAATACATTATGTACAGGTTAAACTCAGAAACATGATGCACGTAAATGGACGTTTCCTGTTGATTGATACTTTACCTTTTACATTCTACTCGCTTCAATCATTAGACTGCGGCCATTCTGGGGCATTGAGAAATTTTAGCTGAATGAATCGACCCCAGTACTTTTGTTAAGCCAGGTACTTATTCTATCGATATCTTTTGCCGAAACGCTATGTTACAGGGATGAATACAGTAATTAAGATTTAACTTGAATAATAAGTTATTTCAAGATGGATTATGTCCAATACTACACACACACATGTTTGCATATATATATATATATATATATATATATTATATATATATATATATATATATATATATATATATATATATATATATATATATATATTATATTA
>NC_043002.1:20764900-20794900 GCF_006345805.1 Octopus sinensis
CTTCACCCACGTAAGGTGTTGTTATCTGTTTGGTGGGATATGAAAGATTTGGTCCACTTTGAACTTTTAAACCCAAGCTAAATGATATCAAAGGAGATCTGCGAGCAGCTTGAGCGGCTTAAGTCAGCGCTAGAAGAAAACGACCATCTTTGGTTTCAAGACGAAAGGTATTCTTCCATCAGGATAATGCTCGGCCACATATAGCAAGGATGACATTCCAAAGGCTGGAGCAGTTTGAATGGGAAACGATGCTCCACCATCCATATTCACCGGACATTGCCCTATCTGATTATCATTTATTCCGCAGTCTTCACGGACTCAGCAACGTTAGCTTGCACTTAACTGTTGTATCTCCTTCATGCAGAAAGCAGCCAATGGAAATTTTCTTATAACAATATATATTTATGTATAGGTGAAAGCATGGGTGTGTGCTTTAAAAGTTCGATTCGCAGTCAGGGAAGGGTTCATTCATATTGCCCTGATCGATTGTTTTCCGCTATATATATATATATAGAATAGAGATGTGTGCGTATTCACTTTTCAGGCGAAAATGGCTTCACCAATTGCTTTCTTACTTCTGATTCACGAATAATTTGATTTCGGACAAATAATAGGCTGTTCATTTGATTTTTTAATTAAAAATTATTAAAAATAAAAAGAATATTACTTTTTATATTACATTCACGTCTTTGAAAGTTTTAAAAATATTGACTTCCTTTTTTCTAGCGTCAGTGACGTAACATATCACTTTATGTATATCTCTCTATCCATCTCTCTCTCTCTCTCTCTCTCTCTCTCTCTCTCTCTCTCTCTATCTCTCTGTAACATATCTCTCTATCTATATCTCTTGTTTTCACTTTCATTTTTCGGATGCTATTCTTTTCACTTTCAATTTTGATACGCAATTGTTTAACTTCCATGTTACGATTTTCACCAAGTTTTCAATCCCTATTTGCAAACAACGACAAATTACTGACAGAAAGAAGTTCACAATTACTGATGTAAGTAATTTCATAATTTACTGACAGAACTATCTTCATAAATTTCATTTCAATCCGTATGGTTTTGTGTTGTAGAAGTGTAAAGTATAATTTGTTACATAATCTCCATACTAAACATGATATTGAATGGAATAAGTCCCCGTTTGAACTTTTTTTTTTAATTACGTGCGAGTGTGTATGTGTGAGTGTGTATGTGTGTGTGTGTGTTATGCAGATGACACTATAGTTTCCACTGGTGCAATGACAACTGAGTGTATACATTGTAAAGCAAGGAAGTGGCCTAGAGAGACATCTGCATTGTACTGCAGTGGTGGAAAGGTTAAACTCCCTGCAATCCACCAACCTCCAGAGTCACTGAAGAAACTGTTGTCATCAACTGACTAAGATTCCAAGCACTTCCAAAACAAAATTAGACAGTACAATGCTGCACTACAGATGACATCATCTGGAGCCACAAGAGATATAACTGAGCCAGGATTGATGCAAATTTTCAAGGTCCAAGGTCAGATTTATCATCGGATTGGCTCTCTGCTACCTCTGTCAAATGAATCACCAAAATTCCTTCAAATATATTTTATAGGGGATTCTCAACAAGAAGGGCAAGAGAGGTACAAGAACATTTCCGGCATCAGGATGAACAATGTAGTGTCTCTGCAAATGATGCCATGTAACAGCAACAACCTGATCAGAAGCTTCAAGACTGCACTTGAAACAATTCCACCTGGCTCCATGGATTACAAAGCAGTTATCAGGTCAGACAAGAAACCATCTAGTTAACATGTAGGGAGGTTTAATGCGCCAACAGCAAAGGAAATAGCTGTGCTTTTGCTTGGGCAAGAACATGACAAGCAGGACATTGTCCTCCATCTCAGAGAAAGCACCTTGACAGACACAGTCCAACTACAAATGTACCTGTTTTTTGGTTACGGAATAAGTTAGACAAACATGTGACTATATACATATATGAGTTGAAAACTCTCTTTTCACATTTCACTTAACGTCTATGTTCCATGCTGGCTAGGGTCACAGAGTTACGTAGAAAGATGGTATCTTAGCTACTAGTAGTTGAGACCTGCGTAATCTAGACGGCGTTTTTAAATTTCATTAGTTCCGGGCAACGTTGGGTATTTCTACTAGTGTGTGTGTGTCTGTGTGTCTGTGTGTGTGTGTGTGTGTATGGCTGTGTGGTAAGAAGCTTGCTTCCCAAACACATAGTTCCAGGTTCAGTCTCACTGCGTAACACCTTGAGCAAGTGTCATCTGCTATAGCCTCGGGCCGATCAAAACCTTGTGAGTAGATTTGGTAGACAGAAACTGAAAGAAACTTGTCATCATCATCATCATCATCATCGTTTAACGTCCATATATATATACGTGTGTGTGTGTGTGTGTGTTTGTCCCCACCTCCCACGACTTTTGGCTTGTTTAAGTTTCTGTAACTTAGCGGTTCAAGTTCGTCAGAATAAGTACCGGATTTAAAGATAGAAAGTAAGTCCTGGGGTCGATTTGTTTGACTGAAAAACTTTCAAGAAGGTGTCTCCAGTATTGGCGGCGACCCAACGACTTAGACAAGTAAAAGATAAAGGCTACGTCCACAAATTAAAAAGTGTATTGTGTGCACAAATAATTAATTCATAACCTATTTATGGAGATTGATTAAGCGTTGCAATTATCAATGATTAATATGTTTAATTTAGCATAGTCTATTTGTTATAAATGATTTTATGCACTGATAATATTTGGAAACAGAGATTCAAGGTGAAGCGTTATAGAATTAGGGCGAATTCTACTGGATTTCACCTTGAAATCCTATTTTTTTAAACTATTTGTGCGTTAAATAATTTTGATAAATAGAGTGTGCAAAGAAGGCCAATTATTCAAGCGAATAATATATAAATCTTTATAATTCTGGCACAAGCCCAGAAATTTTTGTGGAGGGTAAGTCGATGGTGTCGACCCTAGTATCCAACTTGTACTTATTTTATCGATCATTGAAAAGAAAGGATGAAAGGCAAAGTTAACCTCAGTCGACCTTTTAACTTGAACGTAAAGCTTGAAGAAATATTGCTAAGCGCTCTGTTCGGTGCAGTAACGACTCTGCTAGCTCACCGCTCTCGAGCGGGTAATTTAATATGCATAACTCAAAGTTTGCAACACCACTACATCACATATGAAAAATGACATCGCTTGAATTGCAGCCATTTTCGGCTTCGCACGCCCGTGCTCTTTCCAAAACTTGCACCATAACGCCCTCAAGAGTTTCAGACTCCACTTCTCTAATTTCTCTTTTGATGTTCTCCTTCAGTTTCGTTACGTTCTGAGTTCAAATTTCGTCGAGGTCGACCTTGCCTTTCATCCTTTCGGGCTCAATGATATTAATACCAGTTATGCACTTGGGTTGATGTAATCGACTAAATCCCTTCCCCTGTGCTTCCAGTAGAAAGGATTATATACATAATTATGTATATACATATGTAATACATATATATATATTTCTTTATATTGAGTGCAAATTAAGAGAGATTACTCAAAGTGGCCAGAGATAGCGAAGACTTCTCCGTATTTGGAATCGCTCCCTATTGCCACAAAGCGATTGTTGTACTTTATCTAGAAACGGGATTAATTCCGATAAATTCAAGAATTTAATCTGTAAGATATTTAATAACGTACTCTGCGCACGTGAAGTAATATTTGCTTCAAGTCTTCGACCGTGGACTGAATCTGTAATACATAATAATCCTTTCTACTAAAGGATTAATATGTATTATTTCTACTAAAGACACACCTTTTGGGTGAGTGGGATAGTTGATTACATCTACTCCAGTGTTCGACTGGTACTTTTTCATCGACCCCTAAAGGATAAAAGGCAAAATCGACCTCGGTGCGATTTGAACTCAGAATGTAAAGACGGGTGAAATGCTACTGAGGATTCTGTCTGACACGGTAACGATTCAGCCAACTCACCGCCTTAATGCAATACATAGTAATAATCCTTTCTACTAAAGACACAAGGCCTGAAATTTGGTGGGGGTGGGTGGGACTAGTTGATTACATCGACCCCAATGTGAAACTGGTACTTAATTTATCGAGTCCGAAAAGATGAAAGGTAAAGTCGACCTCGGCGGGATTTGAATTCAGAACGTAGCGACGAGCGAAATACATATTTTGTTACTACCCACAAGGGGCTAAACACAGAAGGGACAAACAAAGACAGACAAAGTTATTAAGTCAGTTATATCGACCCCAGTGCGTAACTGGTACTTATTTAATCGACCCCGAACGGATGAAAGGCAAAGTCGGCCTCGGCGGAATTTGATCTCAGAATGTAAAGACAGACGAAATACGGCTACGCATTTCGCCCGGCGTGCTTACGTTTCTGCCAGCTCGCCGCCTTAGTGCAATGTATAACAATTAATCTTAATCCGCCGGGTTCGACTTTGCTTTCATTCTCACATGGTGAATAAAATACCACCAACTGAGCACCGAAGGTCGATGTATTCGACTTCCCCACTTCCCTGAAATTGCTGGCTTTGTGCCAAAATTTGAAATCAATAATAATCTCGATGGTAGCTTGTTCTCTTGTTCTAATATCGTTCACACACGCCGAGTGATTAATTTTTATTCTTTGTTGAAGTCATCAGGGAAGGATACAATGAAAGTCACACAATCTTTTATGGCTTCTGATATGATTCAGAGGCCTTTTGCACGCGTAAATAAATGCATTCAATTTATGTTTTACGTAAATTAATGTAACTGTTTGCACTGTAAATGTTTGCCCTGATTGTGATGATGGGTGGGGAAGTGCTTGTCCTCTTACACCCACAGGCATATATATATATATACACACATATATATATATACGTACATATATATGTATATATGTATATATATATATATATATATATATATATATATGTGTGTGTGTGTGTGTATTTTATATGTGTGTATTTTTATATATATGTATGTGTATTTAGGAACACATGAGTATATGTGTATGTATATATACATACATATGTATCTATGTATTAACGCACGCGCACATGCATATATGTCCAATGTATATTTATGTACTTGCCTATTTTGTTTGTACGTGCACATGTGTTCGTGTGTCGGGGGTACCTCTATTTGTTCTTACGACATCCAACTGTAAACTGATCTTAGTTCACTTAGCAATGATTCACGCATGCATTTATTGTGAAGATGGTAAGATTTCCTTTCTTTCTTTCTTGCTTGCTTCCCTTCTTTCTTTCTTTTCCTTCTTTCTTTCTTTCTTACTTACTTTCTTTTTTTCTTTCTTTCTTTCTTTCTTTCTTTCTTTCTTTCTTTCTTTTTCTTTTCTTTTTTCTTTCTTTCTTTTTTCTTTCTTTCTTTCTTTTTTGCTTATTTCTTTCTTTTTTCTTTTCTTTTCTTCTTTCTTTCTTTCTTTTTTCTTTCTTTCTTTTTTTCTTCTTTCTTTCTTTCTTTCTTTCTTTCTTTCTTTCGTTCTTTCCTTTTTCTTTCTTTCTTTCTTTCTTTCTTTCTTTCTTTCTTTCTTTTGCTTTCTTTCTTTCTGTCTTTCTTTTTTCTTTCTTTCTTTCTTTCTTTTTCTTTCCGGTTTTCTTTCTTTTTTCTTTCTTTCTTTCCTTCTTTCCTTCTTTTTTCTTCCCCTTTCCTTCTTTTTTCTTCCCCTTTCCTTTCTTTCTTTCTTTCTTTCTTTCTTTCTTTCTTTCTTTCTTTCACTCCTCCCCCGGTCTTTCTGCACACGCTAACTCGTTCCCAACTTACAAAATAGTGAGTTTGTGTGTGTATGTGTGTGTGTGTGCTCGCGCGTGTTCCCGTACGTGTGTCTGAGAGGATATTAACGAATATATGAAATAAAAGGAAAAATTAGCTTAGTCATCATCATCATCATCATCATCATCACTGCAACTTCCGCTGCTGCCGCCTTAGCCACCTCCACCACTAAAGCTACAGTCACCAGAATCTTTAGAGCGCCGGAAAAATGCTTTGCAATCTTTCCTTTTTAGCTAGGGCGGAGAACTGGCAGAAATGTTAGCACGCCGGGCGAAATGCTAAGCTGTATTTCGTCTGCCGTTACGTTCTGAGTTCAAATTCCACCGAGATCGACTTTGCCTTTCATCCTTTCGGGGTCGATAAATTAAGTACCAGATACGCACTGGGATCAATGTAATCGACTTAATCCCTTTGTCTGTCCTTGTTTGTCTCCTCTATGTTTAGCCTCTTGTCGGCAATAAAGAAATAAGAAACGTTAGTACACCGGGCGAAATGCTTAGCGGCATTTCGTCCGTCTTTACGTTCCGACTTCAGATTCTGTCGAGGTCGACTTAACCTTTCATCCCTTCGAGATCAATAAAATAAATACCAGTTGGGTACTGGGGTCGATGTAATCGACCGACCCTCTCCCCTGAACCTGCTGACCTTGTGCCAAAATTTGACACCAATATTTCTTTTGGCTCTATGTTCTGATTTCAAATCACGTCGGTTTCGACTTTGTTTTTACTCTTCAGTCTCTCTCATCTCATAGCAACGTCAGACCACGAATTTCTTAAACTTATCCATAAACCCGTGCCGAAAGTCCAACGGAACAAGTCTACCAGGTGATTCTTGTCGACGCCCAGATTTGTTCCAACACTGCTTTCTCCCATCAGACCTCGATAGAATGCTAACGTATGGTAATGGTCTGTAAGTTCCCAACAACATTCTAGGCACCTTGGTCCAAGACAGCAGCTCCGTCAAAGAAACGTGCTGTAGGAAAAAGCATCTGATAAAGAGCTTGTGTATTTGCTTACCATCCAGGAACCTTTGCAGATGCCCAAAACTCATCATACCGAGTTCTCTGTGCAGAGACTGATGGCAGCTTTTACATCACCTGATCAGTGGAAAGAGTCTCTTCTATAAGAATTAAAAGCGTAGATACTCCAATATGGTCTGAGAAAAATAACCAAAAAACTCAAGCATGACGACACGGCTCTTCATGTGCCGAACTGCAAGTCCGTCAACCTGTCTGGCTTAGTCTTTGCCCCTGTCACTATTTCGCATTTTTTAATATGGTGCCGACAACTTTGGATTTATCATGTTCGATACTTATACGGTAGGTAACGTCATCTGCATATGCCCGACACAGCTCTACCTCACCTTAGTTCGAACGAGATGTCTGTCTACACTCCTGTTTTCGCTGTCGTGGCTTCCGACTCACTATGTGTAGCAGGAATGAAAGATAATATCCTTGAGGGATAAATCGTGTGCTTCGAAACGGTTTCGAAAAGTGTCCATTTAGTCTAACCACGAAGCAGATGTCAATGTACATTGAAGAGGCCCAGGCTCTGAGTACTGGATCGTAATATGATTTCTTTGAAGACAAATGCCAAACAGCGACTGCCGACACTATCGAACACTTTCAAGTTGTTAAATTCATCAGAACCTAACCGAATCCAGCTTTGTTATTCTCAATTTCCATCATGTACCGGATGAGGTGGGGTTGTGGATAAATCTGCTTGGAGTCAAGCTGACATGCTCTTTTCCGACGAAATTACAAACGGCAAGCGCCCATCTTTTTGCCAGCTCATTGGCTAAAACATTAATAGTTTTACGTGTGTCTGTACGTGTGTCTGTACGTGTGTCTGTACGTGTGTCTGTGAGGGTATTAACGAATATATGAAATAATAGTAGAGGTATGAACCAGAAATTATCAGCTACGATGTCCTTGTTTCCTTAGTACTGCTAAGGAGACAAGGGCATTGTGACTGGTGCAACTTTCCTCAACAATGGTACTACTTCATGATTCCTGTTTTACAGGCAGTTGCAGATATCAGTCAGCAGAGTCGATCTCAGTGGTATTTGGATATTTGAACTGAGCATATAACGGAATGTTAGCAAATTATGAAATCTGTTTCTCTGTTGCTCTGTTGCAACTCAACTGCTGATGTCTGCAGTAGAGTGCCAGAGATTGCAGAACAACAAAATAAAAGGATTTGACAAGATCAGCATATCTTATTGACTTCAGAATTATTAGCAGTAACCAAGCCTATAAAGTGTAAAATAGTAATAGTTGTAACATAGTATGTGTGTGTGTGTGTGTGTGTGTGTGTGTGTGTGTGAGAGAGAGAGAGAGAGAGAGAGAGAGAGAGAGAGAGGGTTGTTCGCCTTTTTGTTCTATCTTGAAATGATCAAAGCTTCTTTTAGATTTCGCAGCTGCACCACAAGAAGGTTATCTGCCTTCACACCTCTTTCATGCAACTCTTTATTTACGCATGCATTGACCTTTCAATACACCGACTTTTTACACCAACGCATTAGCAATTGTGCATTGCATTTCTCGGTGTATTTCAACGACCTCCAGTGATACGACCAAGGTGACTTATCCACCATCTCTTTCGCATGAGGCTCCATACCACTCTCAATATTTCTCCATCGGGTTATATATATATATATTTTCAGTTGCCCTAGCTGCATTGGAAATAATTTATATCACAGGAGGTTATGTTACTTACAGCTGCGATACTGGAGGTGTTGATGTTTGTCTTTGAGCTGGTAAAGCTGTTGTTCTCCTCGCTACTGTTATCGGCTGCTGTTGGGGAAGCAGTGATACTGGTGATGATGATGATGATGTCGCATGAATTGCTTGAGTCTTGCCTAAAGTTGCGGCGCCAGAGTTATTGTTGTAATCGCTACTTTTTGTTGTTTTTGTTGTTTATAGTTGCTGGGTTGTTTGTTGTTGTTCTAATACCACTTCTCTTCATTTCAGCGGATGCGACGCCATTATACTTGACAAATTATCTTCGGCGAAAGGAAGTGTCCCATTATTATCATCAAATCCCGCTTTGCTTCTTTCATCAACTCCCACTTTCCCTCTTTTCTTGACCAGTTACCAAGCTTAAAGCTTGCTTCTCTGTTTTTGCTCCTCTCCATCCACTGAATGTTTTTTGGTATGAAAAACATTGCGGAGACATAGACTCGTTGAGGTATGAACCAAATGAACCAACCAGCACCGCTCAGTCGTGATCGATTTTGAAACAAATTTGAAAACAGGAATTCACACGATAAGGCGGTGAGCTGGCAGAAACGACTTTGCTTTTCACCCTTTCGGTGTCGATTAAATAAGTACCAGTTACGCACTGGGGTCGTTTGTCTGTCCTTTTTTGTCCTCTGTGTGTTTAGCCCCTTGTGGGTAGTAAAGAAATAGGTATTTCGTCTGTCTTTATGTTCTGAGTTCAAATTTCGCCAAGGTCGACTTTGCCTTTCATCCTTTCAGGTTCGATAAATTAAGTACCAGTTACGCACTGGGGTCAATGTAATCGACTTAATCCCTTTGTCTGTCCTTGTTTTGTCCCCTCTATGTTTAGCCCCTTGGGAGCAATAAAGAAATAAGAAATTCACGCGGCGTGATTCCTAACAGGTCAAATTTTCATCGAATCTGCTTCACTTTATGGAGCAGAACAAAAGTGGCTTTACATCCGTCCATCCATCTATCCATCCATCCATACATACATGTGTGTGTGTGGGGGGTGCGCGTATGTATGTATGTGTGAGAAGAAATAGAGAGAGGGGGGAGGGAGAGAGATTCAGTTGTGTGCTTGACGATTTTTATTGCACGCCAAAACATGTTTCCGCGTTCGATTCGATTTCTACAAAACCACTTCCTTTGAGAAGTTTTCAAAGCGGTGTCCCAGCAATGACTGGAACAAGTGAGCCAGTGCTTCCCTAACTATCTCATGTATTGTACAGGCAGTTTTTTCCAATGTGGCAGGGACCGGTAATATTTCTTAGTTGATAATTTTTTAAATCATGTATTTATTTTGTAAAGAAATTATAGAATATTACATAAGCATTTTATAATGTTTCTTTCTTTTCTGGAAGCTCACCGCATACCGGCAGCTGATGGCTCGCAAACCAGCACCGGTACACAGACCACCACTTCGAGTAGCACTGAAGTGAGTGACAAAAGATAATATATACATACACACATGTACACATGTACACATGTATACGTGTGTGTGTGTGTATGTGATGTGTGTGTATGTATGTATATATATCTACATATATATATATATATATATATATATATATATATATACACACACACACACACACACACACACACACTCACACATACGCATGTGTGTGCGTGTGTGCATGTGTTTGAACGTGTATGCCTACGTGTCAATATAAGGTAAGTACACACATGTGTACGTGTGTGTATGTGTGTGTGTGTATATGTATATATGCATGTATGTATGTATATATATATATATATATATCTACATATATATATGTGTGTGTGTGCGTCAATACAAGGCAACTCACACTCAACAATTATAACAATAACGTTGAAGCGAATACACTGGCGAGCGAGGACAATCAATTTGTGACTGTCCCTATATCTAATATGTCAACACCTGCTGATGGGACAGGGTACCTGCCAGGCACATGCCGTAGGCTGTGTGTGAGGCAGGGGTTAGAAAGGGGACGGTGGAGTTCTTTCTTTGTTTTTTGTTTTTTGCAGTGAGCTATTTTCTTTGTTTTTATTTTTTTAATTTTCTTCAAATTATTGATATTTAATATGACTAAAAATGAAGTTGGTGGTAGCAGTGGCGGAGGTGGTTAAAACAGGTGTTTGTGTTGTTGTTTAGCATTGCTAAATCGACCCTGACCGGGTAGTTCTATGATGATAAGTATTCCAGCCATGGCCATCTCAAATTTTTACAGACATAGTGTATCTTGGATAATACTATCTAATATTTCTTTTCAAGATGATGCCTGAAAATTTTGAGAATACAATTTCTATTTCTAGCCCAACTCGGCTGAATTATTACACATTGTAGCAGCAGCAGCAGTACATACACTACCGTGTGTGAATAATATTCTTAAGGTCAACATTTACTCACTCACGACTACTTCTAGGCTTTATCACTAACTCAGTTTTTAACCAAATTTGACGATGTTTGCATTTTTAGATTGGTCACATCCTAAGCTACAATTTCATTTGAGAAATTTGAAAATTTCGTTTTTGGATTTGGTTTGCAAGATTCTTTATGTGAGTTCGTATGTTGATTATCAACATCTTTTCGGATGTGGATGTCACACACAGCCAGCTGGCTAATTAAAAATTAATTATTAGCAACAGAAGCAGTATTAACACCAACATAACATAATACTTGCTACCTTATAGCCTTGAGAGAGCCTTCATTTAACATGGCATCCTTGTTAAGTTGGGTATAAAGATTACATTTTGATATTAATATCACTTCTGTTGCTAATAGTTAATTCTTATTATAGTCTACATTTAAAAAATAATTTCTGCTAATTTGAAATAGATCACACTGAAAGCATTATTTTGAACACAGAGCAACCTATGAAATACAACAACTTTTGCTGTGTACATTACTGCAATTGTGGTAGTTGTTTTTTTTTTCTTTTGGTTAAAAATTGTTTGTGATGAAGTTTCACTGTAGCTATATCAATTTTTGTTCAGACATCATCCCTGTCGTTAATGGCTGTTTATGATCAAGTGGCTCAAATAAAAATCAACAATTGGTTTGGTTTATTGAATATGAATGCATTAATTTCTAGACAGCTCTCCAGCTATCTAGCTGCTGTCGAACCATCCAACCCATGCCAGCATGGAAAATAGACATTAAACAATGATGATGATGATGATGATGATATATGATTTTCTTGTCTAAACAATTATATAGATTCACTTAAACACACTCCTTATTTAACTGTAAAGTAAATATGAATATAAGGTATAGATACACTACACTGAATATATTGCTCAGGTAAACTACAGAAATATATGGTAAACTACAGAAATATATGGTAAACTACAGAAATATATGGTAAACTACAGAAATATATTCTGTTGTGTCTGGGGAGAGTCATTTTCTTTTTGTGCCTTATAATTTAACACACTCACCGGTAAAATTTTCACTTATTTCTTATTTTTATGTTTTAATTTTTTTTTAGCATAGCTAAAGCGAATTAAGAAATAAGTGGAAATTTTACCGGTGACAGTGCTAAATTATAAGGCACAAAAAGAAAATGACTCTCCCCAGACACAACAGAATTTGAAAATTGTTTCGGCAGAAAAAACTTTCTGTAAAATATGTGAGGGCAAAAACGGGAGAGTAACGCCTGAAATCGACCTTGAGTCCAAATATTTTCTTTTTTTTTAGAGAAATGTATATTCTATTTTAGCCAGGGTAGGTGGACTTCTTCTGACTTGTAAGGCAATTCACTTAGGAAAAGGCCACGCCAATGTAAAACATACAGCTTGCTGGTCATCGCGACCGTCTTAGCTCTTTTGGGGTGCTGTGGTGAGACTTCAAAGTTTAAAGAGTGGGACCAGATCCAGGTGACTGACTCTCTCTTTAAAAAACACAAAGTTCTGCAGCAGTTGAGAAGTGACGAAAATGGCAAATACTGGATGGTATTGGTAGTCGCAGTATCAACTCCTCATGTACACAGTCACTTCTTTCTCATGTGATATTTTGGACACGAATAACTGCCATCATTATTAGTCTACAACATTATTTTAGAGATTCAATCTGCTGTCCTTTGTTAACACATTTCTGGTGCATCTATCCATTACACCCAATTTATCTTTTATCCATGGAACGTGAGCTCCTGTGTATCTCAACTTAAGCACCACATGTATACATGATCCATTTGGTTGTGCTTTTTATCATTAATTTAATTTCGTTCCAAAAATCGTTTTCTTATAGCTTGTCCAGTTTCATCTTTCAGTTACAAGTTATTCACCCAATCATCTTATAAACTAACCGAATGTTTATTTTTATTCCCCACATTGTTTCAAATATCTTATTTTGTTTACTTTTATTATTTTTTGTTATCTTAAGAACGATTCTCACAATATTTACTGCTTTCCTCCACTTCGCTCCGAGAACCACTTAGAGTGTATTTTGCTCCGAGAAAATAATGAAACCTTGAGTAAAGGAGGTAGCAAACTTCTCTTATCTAACCATGCAACAAAGACGTCCAAAGAACCATAGAACGGGGTGGGCATGATTGGACCGATATGGTGTAAAATGTATCAAGAAAATGCGAGAAATGTTCTAATGGTACCTACATCGATATCTAAATCTGTCTGCTATATATTCTAGATGTCAGTTATAACAAAAAGTTAAAGTGCCTCCACCGATTATTAGTGAACCAGGCGACATGTCCAACCCATCTCGGAGGCACAATGGCCCAGTGGTTAGGGCAGCGGACTCGCGGTCGTAGGATCGCGGTTTCGATTCCTAGACCGGGCATTGTGAGTGTTTATTGAGCGAAAACACCTAAAGCTCCACTAGGCTCCGGCAGGGATGGTGGTGATCCCTGCTGTACTCTTTCACCACAACTTTCTCTCACTCTTACTTCCTGTTTCTGTTGTACCTGTATTTCAAAGGGCCGGCCTTGTCACTCTCTGTGTCACGCTGAATATCCCCGAGAACTACGTTAAGGGTACACGTGTCTGTGGAGTGCTCAGCCACTTACACGTTAATTTCACGCGCAGGCTGTTCCGTTGATCAGATCAACCGGAACCCTCGTCGTCGTAACCGACGGAGTGCTTCCATCCATTCAGGTCCAACCCATCTAAACTTGCTGCGATCACATCCCTCACATCGGTCTTCTGTTTGATGACCTCGCTACTAAAGTGCTCTCTCAATGAGATTCCAAGCATTGACTTCTCCATGGCTCTTTGAGCCGTTGCCAATCTCTTTGTTGTAGCCCATGTTTCACTACCATATAACATTGCAGGTAGAACTGTGCTATTGATGAGGTTGGCGCCGGTGGTCTTGTCCAACCTTCCCTTGAGCACATCCCTTATGCTATTAAATGCCTCCTATCCGGTCCTTACTCTCCGCGAGATCTCCTTTTCGATGTCTCGGCACATATTCACTTCCTGTCGGCAGTGATGAAATAGAGGAGGTAAAGGAATATGTCTACCTGGGACAGGAAGTGAATACATATATATATATATATATATATATATATATATATATGAATGAACAAAGGAAAAACAGTAACACTCAAGATATTTTACTTGGAGTTATACATTTAATAACAGTTTGACCCAGCTTTATATTACCAAAATATTCGTTAAAGTAGATCAGAACTACCTCATCAATAAAATATTTGGAGTTAGGAAGAAAAGAATTTAAAAGAAATTAAAAATGGTTTCTAAGCAACAGTATTTACGTTAGTTGTTCATGCCTGCATGATATTGCTTCCAACACTGCATACTGCAATCATGAACTCACACAGTTTTCACATTATACTCCAACCTATAATTGCCAAAATCCTACTAACTGTCCATTGAGAGGCTCCTGCTTCTCAAAGGCTGTGGTCTAGAGAGCCACCCTTACACTGTTGAATTGAATCATAAGACATTCACAGGCTTGACAACCGGTGTCTTTAAGAGAAGATATACGCAACACATGTACTCCTTCAGATTGTTGGACAGAAAAAACTCTACCTTCCTCTCTTACTTCATTTGGAGACACTGGGACCATCAAAATTACTTGCCCAACATTATAGGGAGCATCCTTGATAGGTTTCTGTCTTACTCACATAGAACTCATAAATGTGAACTCTATCTTCGTGAGAAACTGCACATACTCTGCTACCTCACAATATCCTTTAATAGGAAACTTGACCTATTCTATTGTTGTCACCAGAAGTACACCCTGTTAATGAATTTCAAACCATTGGTTGCTGCTAACCCAGATTTACCATCCTAAACTTAGCTGGCCCAAGCACAATATCAGGATGTTTAATTCTTACTGTCATACATGCTAGTCATGTAATATCATATGTAACCTGACACCATAAAATTTGTTAACTCCTTATGAGATGACTGTTGTTACTAAAGAACACCATACTCTGCAGAATGCCATCCAAATGCTACCAGCATCCTGTCTGGCCTACCATGTGTAACATTCATTGTAAGAAATTATGTCACTAAAATATCACATCCTATAAAACTAACTGATGCCAGCATCTTTTCTGCTTTGCTACATGATGTTCTTAATGAGAGAACTGATTTACTAAGAGATGTCTAAATACTCTCACTGAAAAGCTTTCTAAATTTCTTTTAAATTCTCTCTGTTCTGAGTCTGAAAGTCTGATAAAGGGAACATGCTCTATACTCTGAAACTTTAAGTAGTGCAGAATTGAATCAAACTATTATATATATATATTTCATCATCATCATCATTGTTTAATGTTCACCTTCCATGCAGGCATGTGTTGGACAGTTCTAAAAGAGCTGGTCAAGAGTACCTCAGGCTACTGTGTCTGTTTTAGCAGGGTTTTTACAGCTGGATGCCCTTCCTAACACCAACCACTCTGCAGAGTGGACTGAATGCTTTTTATATGGCACCAGTGCAGGTGAGGTCAGTTTTAGCATGGTTTTCACAGCTGGATGCCCTTCCAAATGCCAACCATTTTACAGTGTGGACTGGATGCTTTTTACACAGCACCAGCACTGGCAGGGTCACCAAGTAACTTGCAAGATAAGGAATTTTGAGAGGTGAGGGGGAATTAGAGGTGGGTGTCTTGTGTACAATGGATCTTTCAATTGCTTCTGTTATGCAGATGATATAACACTGATGGGGTTCTGTGTTGTGTTCTTGAGCAAGATGCTTTATTTCACGTGGCTCCAATTCACTGAGCTGTAGAAATTAGTTGCGACATCACTGGTGCCAAGCTGTACTGGCCTTTGCTTTTCCCTTGGATAATATTGGTGGTGTGGCAAGGGGAAGTTGGTTAATATGGGTGACTACTGGTCTTCCATAAACAACCTTGCCTGGACTTGAGACTGGGAGGGTATCTTTCTAGGTGTAATCCCATGGTAATCCCATCTATATAACTCCTTAAAGCTGCTTCTTTATATGTACCATTAAAGTGCCATAAACTGATTCTGTGTCTAACAACGGAACTGATAATGAAGCATCTTCACAAGTATCTATGGCACATCCAACTCAATTTCTTTCTTTCCTCTCAGTACAAAACATACCAAACTCTAGTAAATATATTTCAGTGCTTCCATATGCATTATGCTTCCATATGCATGATATATATTGTTTAATTACATGTGGCAAGATCTATGGAGTAAAAGAATTTAATTTTAGCTCATTTATTAAGTCCTAATATGTCTATGACATTTAAAAAAAGGTCTAATGTGCAGGATGGGGCTGGTTGTGATGACTATCTTGAGTATGTTATTTGTGGTGGCTTTGTATGTAGGCTTGTTAACCATAAGACTATCCGTACACCATCTTCTGTGCCAGGAGTGAAAAACAAAATGTGTTGTTAGACTACTGCTATTTGTCATATCACCTGTTTTTATAAAATTAGATGATATGCATGCTGTCCTCTTTTGGTGAGTATGTGTAAACCTGCCAGATACATTCAGTGTTGGCTAAAATCTACAGATAGATATATATATATATATATATATATATACTAAATTAGTATAATTATGTAAATTGAAACAAAACACTGTTAATATACCAGTAATTTATTAATTGAACTTGCTGTTAAGAATGTGTTACATGCACATTTTGAGCTACCCAGTTACTTAATCCTTTAGTAATATTGGGTTTATAAGAAATGTCTTAGTTAAAGAGGGTACCCAGTGGCAATGGGAAAGGTATATCAATCCAGAACATATACAAAGAGCTATTTAATAAATCTTAAATGAACTTTAATGAAAATTTTATTTTATAAGTTATTGCATTTGTGACCAAAAGTTTGCTCATGTTTTCTACTTAACTTTTATACTGATAGCTTCACTTGGATATCTATAAGGGATTATTATGGTGCATCACAATTTCTGGTTTTAGTGTATCAGTACCATATATTTCTGTAGTTTACCTGAGCAATATATTCAGTGTAGTGTATCTATACCTTATATTCATATTTACTTTACAGTTAAATAAGGAGTGTGTTTAAGTGAATCTATATAATTGTTTAGACAAGAAAATCATATATCATCATCATCATCATCATCATCATCATCATCATTGTTTAATGTCTATTTTCCATGCTGGCATGGGTTGGATGGTTCGACAGCAGCTAGATAGCTGGAGAGCTGTCTAGAAATTAATGCATTCATATTCAATAAACCAAACCAATTGTTGATTTTTATTTGAGCCACTCTGATCATAAACAGCCATTAACGACAGGGATGATGTCTGAACAAAAATTGATATAGCTACAGTGAAACTTCATCACAAACAATTTTTAACCAAAAGAAAAAAAAAACAACTACCAGAATTGCAGTAATGTACACAGCAAAAGTTGTTGTATTTCATAGGTTGCTCTGTGTTCAAAATAATGCTTTCAGTGTGATCTATTTCAAATTAGCAGAAATTATTTTTTAAATGTAGACTATAATAAGAATTAACTATTAGCAACAGAAGTGATATTAATATCAAAATGTAATCTTTATACCCAACTTAACAAGGATGCCATGTTAAATGAAAGGCTCTCTCAAGGCTAATAAGGTAGCAAGTATTATGTTATGTTGGTGTTAATACTGCTTCTGTTGCTAATAATTAATTTTTAATTAGCCAGCTGGCTGTGTGTGACATCCACATCCGAAAAGATGTTGATAATCTATTGAGTTGTTCAGAAAGCTCATGCCAATTTTTAAAGGAAAGCAAAAGGTCAATAATATTTGCCATTACATTTTTAATCAACCAAATATGAACCATTTTGTTGCACAATGCATATCCATCTTTCCTTCAACTTGAAAATACCCTCTTCCCAGAATTGAGGTGGATTCATGGCGAAGAATTTATCAAGGTATCTTTTTATGTCATCCAAGGAATTGAAATTTTTACCATTAAGGCTGTTCTGCAGAGACCTGAATAAGTGGAAATCCAAAGGAGCAATATCTGGTGAATATGGAGGGTGGGGTAACATATCCCAGCCAAGCTGCAGCAATTTTTGTCTGGTTCCCAAAGCATCAAGTGCCGAAAATGAACTTTCTTATCTTCTATTGAAAAGGGTTACAGAATTAACACAGGTTATAGGAACATAAACCTTCTTCCACGAAAATATAGCTTAAATTGTGCTCTAAATGGAGGTGTAGTCAAATCCTATTTTATGAACTCAACCATGTTCTGAAATAAGTCGAACGGTAAGCTATGATAAATTGGCACAAACTTTCCGGACAACCCAGTATATATTGTAGCAGTGAGATTTAACTGGCATGCAGTGATCAGTTGGTTCCCATTGATGAGGTCTAGTAGACTGAAATTAAGTGATATGGGAATTCTGGCAGATTTTGTTCACTATGATCTATATGTGTGTTTTTAAGCACCATGCACCTATATTAAGAGGGCCCCTCAAGGCTAATAACACGGTATCCATGTTAAGTTGGATATAATGTTTAATTTTTACAATACGAATGTTGTAGTGGCTGTCTAATCTGTGGTGAATAATTTTGAAATACCTTGAAGCGCCTCCATTTTGTAGGGTTGTGAATAATAAATTTCTCTGAAAGAAATAAAATGCAGAAAAATAAATAAATATAATCAAAAGTAAAAAGACAATATTTATTAATTGTATAATATTTTAAACCCCTGTCTTTGTACAGGTTGGTGCAAGATGGTTGTCAGTTCATTCTTATATAATTTATGTATTTTTTTTTAGTATTCTTACACCATTTTTGTCAATAAACATACACACTGAAATCTAACATCCCATCCTAATGGACTTAATCAGACTCACATCTCTTGAAGTTGAAGATCTCTCTTAGATTACAGCATTGCACTGAGTGGACAAGGTCCTCTTTTATCTGCTCCTCAGTAACTTTGGTGTGTTCCATACAACAACACCAGAGCCACCACCACCACCACTGCTGGTACTACTGTAGAGGCCTCTAATGGAGATATGACAATTTTGTCATATCAACACAGAAACACAGTCTTTGATCATATCTAAAAATGCAATTTTGTATATCATTCTCTCCAGCAGTTAAAACCCTTAAAATTACAATAAAGGTTAATCTTCACAATCTGAGAGCATTTTTCCTGGTGATTCCACATAAATAATGTAACTAAAACTCCATCAGAAAGACCAGCCATTCTCCGTGGGGCCAGAAAATATTTCAATCTTGATCAGTCGCTGATTTTTTACAAAAATTAAAACTCACAATGGAATACAGCTCCTGCATTCATGCAATCAAACCTATAAGACTGCATTTAAATGAAAGCCATCTTATCAGTGGCCTGGGAACGAAATTTCCTTAGTGGGGTGCAAACCCAGGTCCAAAATTTTTATGTAAAAGGTGAATTTTTTCAATGTTAATTTTAAAACAATGCAGGTATAATAATAATTTTTATTATTATGAGGGTTGACTGAAATGTTCATTGGTTGAGCAAGACACTCTCAAGGAATGTGACCAAATGAAGTTCAATTTTGTAACAAAGTTCCTCTTACTGTCCACACACTTCCATCAGTAGTTGCAATGCTTGGATCGCACTGGTGAAGAAGCTATCCTCTTGGTCAAAATAGTCATCAACAGCAGATAAGATGTCATCATCACAGTGATACTGGTGCCCAGCCGTGTGTTTCGTTCATGTTGGGAAACAGATGATAATCAGATGGAACCGAATCACTAACATAAGGAGGGTGATCAACAAGTTCAAAGCTAATCATGCACAGCAGCCATTGAAACCATGGACTTGTGTGCTGAAGCATTGTCCTTATGAAACAAGACTCCATTCATCAGTTTCTCTGGGCACTTGGTCTTGATATAGCCTCTCCTATCTGCCTTGGCAAACTAGCATTGAACTTTCCATTGATGGTGTGATCATTTTGAAGATAGTCAATAAACACAATATTTTTTGCATTAGCATATAGTATATGTAATAATGTGAAGTATATTTTGTATATTAGAATGTTTAATTTCAGAAATATATCAAGCGAAGCAAACATAAACAGTAAAAATCCAAATTGCAAGTATTTCAAAATGTGGGACACTGCATGACAAAAACTGACAAAAATTAAAGAAAATAGTGGTGCTTGGGTTTCAGAGGTATGATAAAAGGGCTCAAGTAAAGGATAGAAAGGAAGGAAGATAGAAAGAAATAAAAGAATGAAAAGGGAAAAGATAAACTTGGGGTCTGAAGTGAATGTTAGGCAGGAGATGAAACAAAATGTATGTCTTACCTATGCACTTGTCAAGTAGAAAAAAGATGAATGATAAAAAATTGGATGGTCTTTTGGTACCAAAAAGTGAAGAAAGAGAGACAGAGTGGAATAGAGAAGGTTAGGAAAGAGCAAGTACGAAGAAAGGGGGAATGTGGAGAGAAAAAGGAATAAAAATAGACAGCAGGTAGTTGACAGAGGCTGAAATGGAATGTAGTAAAGAGAGAAAAGCAGATAGAAATATATGTATGCAACATATGCTATAATCATAAACGGGGAAAATTTTAGCTATTTCTCTACAGACTGAAAAAAAAAAGAGACAACCTTAATTGATTTTCAAGCCTTATTGGGTTCTAATCAGAGGAATTCTCATCATTCTGATAGTACCAGAGAAACATTTAGCCACACTGTTTATATACTTAACAAATGCAGCAGTTACTCTACGAATGATTCCCTAATTTGCATACCAAAAGTGCTTCATACTCTATAAATACCAGCGGCCTGTCAATGGGGTTCTTAGTCCACATAGTATCAATGTATGATATAACAAATATGTAACATATGGTATAATTATAACAGGGCAAATTCTAGCTATTTCTCTGTAGAATGAAAATGTGATGAACAACCTTTCATAATACTTTAATTTTGAGATCGACGATGCTTCATTTCAGTAATATATCTTTCTAGAGAATTCCCTTGGGAATTTTATGACCAGCTTCATCAATAGATATTTTGGGTTGTTTTTAAAAATTAATTTTATCCTTTACTTTCTTTACTCTTTCACTTGTTTCAGTCATTTTGACTGTAGCCATGCTGGAGCACTGCCTTTAGTCGAGAAAATCGACCCCAGGACATATTCTTTGTAAGCCTAGTACTTATTCTATCGGTTTCTTTTGCCGAACCGCTAAGTGACAGGAACGTAAACAAACCAGAATCGGTTGTCAAGCGATGTTGGGGGAACAAACATAGACACACCAACACACACACACACACACACACACACACACACACACACACACACACACACACTCACACACACACACACACGCACACACACAAGCACATACACACACACATATATATACATATATGCGACGGGATTCTTTCAGTTTCCGTCCACCAAATCCATTCACAAGGCTTTGGTCAGCCCAAGGCTATAGTAGAAGACACTTGCCCAAGGTGCCACGCAGTGGGACTGAACTCGGAACTATGTGGTTTGTAAGCAAGCTACTTACCACACAGCTACTCCTGCGCCTATGTTCTTGTTTTGAGAAGAAACCTAATTTCAAGCAACCTGTTACAGATCACTTTTTAGGCACTATTTTCCAAACCTGGCAAAGTATGTAGGGATGCAAATTTTAATTTTGCACCCACTAAAAATTTTAGGGGGCGCAAGTGCACCACCTGCACCCCCAGTTCCTGGGCCCTTGATACTGGCCATTTCTTCGACTTAAATATGTACCACAAAGATTGGAGGAAAGAAAGGGAGAAAAGGAAATGAGAAAGCAATAGACAAAAGGGGACAGAATGAAATAAAGGTTAATAGAAAGAAAGAGTGCGAAAGTGTCGCAGCTAAATGTCATAAATCACAGCCAGATTAGGCAGCAGTTTCCGTATAATCCAATTTCTTTGATTAAGCCAACCTCAGTATATAACTGGTACTTATATTTAACTTGCGTCTTACGTGACTTAACCAACACTAGTATACAACTGATGTGGAGGTGCAATGGCCCAGTGGTTAGGGCAGCGGACTCGCGGTCGGAGGATCGTGGTTTCGATTCCCAGACCGGGCGTTGTGTGTGTTTATTGAGCGAAAACACCTAATGCTCCACGAGGCTCTGGCAGGGGGTGGTGCCGACCCCCTGTTGTACTCTTTGGCCCAATTTTCTGTCGCTCTTTCTTCCTATTTCTTGAGTAACGCTGCGATGGACTGGCGTCCCGTCCAGCTGGGGGGAACACGTACGTCACAGAAACCGGGAAACCAGGCCCATGAGCCTGGCTAGGCTTGAAAAAGGTGCATAAAAAAATAACAAGCCTCGATGGGGTTGTTAGACCTGCTAAAAATAATAGCTAAATCTCACTCAGAAAAACGCGAGAAATTACATTATGTAGCATACATACGTACGTATACACATACGCACACACACACACACGCATGCATACATACATACATACATACATACATACATACATACATACATACATACATACATACATACACGTGGTAAACGTTTGTGTTTAACAATGCGGAAAAATACTAAACGCACACACAAACTCTGTGCGTGTGTGTCTAATAATAATAATAATAATAATAATAATAATAATAATAATAATAATAATGATGATGATGATGATGATGATAATAATAATAATAATAATAATAATAATAATAATCCTTTCTAATACAGGCACAAGGCCTGAAGTTTGGGGGAGAGATATAGTCAACTACATCGACCCCAGTACTCGAAAGGATGGAAAGCAAAATCGACCTCGGTGGAATTTGAAATCAGAACGTGAATAATAATAATAATAATAATAATAATAATAATAATAATAATAATAATAATAATAAAAATAATGATGATGATAATAATAATAGTAATAGTAATAATAATAATAATAATAATAATAATTAATAATAATAATAATAATAATAATAATGAAAAAAATGACGAAAGTTACCAAGGGTTTTGTCCGTTTGAAAAGTAACAATAATAATAATAATAATAATAATAATAATAATAATAATAATAATAATGATAATGATGATACACATACACAAGATCGGAAGGAAGGGCGTGGGAAGCATTACCTGAACACCTATGACTATAGGTCATTTAAAAAAGAGGCCATCTTGGTTTAAACAACAACAACAGATTATTATATATCAAAGCTTTCCCGTTCTCGACTGAAACGGCTCCAGTATTCAACAGATACCTATTATATCAAAAACCACATCTTTCTTTAAGAATGTATAGTGGGGTTTGAGCTTTATATATTTTTTTAAGGCTGTTTGTCTGGCTTCCAATGTATATAAGTGACTAAGATCACAACAAACTTCTTGAACCGGACGCTGGTCCGTTGAAGGGCTGAAGGTCAACAATTTTGAGGATATGTTTGGTTACATCGAAACCCCTTTCTTTGAAGAGTACTTTGTTTTATCGACGAAGCCGGGATAAAAGCAAAGCTGACATCGTCAGGATTTGAACTCAGAACCTGGAGAACCGGAAAGAACGTCGCTAAGCATTTAGCTCAACGCTGCCAACGATTTCGCCATTTCGCCGCCTTACACTAAATATAGGGTAACGAAATTAAACAAGTAAAACATAATAACCTAGAATGGCTCTAAGAATTATTTTGTAAAGTAGGATACAAAAAAAACGGCAAAGAAAAAGTGTTTTTCTTACAAGACTAGGTTTACTTAACAAATCTAAGATTCTCAAGATTGCTAAAAACAAGTTCTTTAATTACACATCGGTGTCAAACTAATTACTAAGTCTATCTGCGTAGAATATGATGAAATATATCATATATAGCGTGTCTAAAGTACAACTTCATGCGCTATATATCGTATAATGTGTTACAAGTATGTGTATATATGTGTATGTATGTATGTGTTAGTATATATACATATATATATGTGCGTGCGTGTATGTGTGTGTAAGAAGAGAAGCGCAAATAAGGAAAGTAGCATACATACGTACGTATACACATACACACACACACGGATGCATGCATACATACATACATACATACATACATACATACATACATACATACATACATACATACATACATACATACATACATACATACATACATACATACATACACGTGTTAAACGTTTGTGTTTAACAATGCGGAAAAATACTAACCGCACACACAAACTCAGTGCGTGTGTGTCTAATAATAATAATAATAATAATATAATAATAATAATAATAATAATAATAATCCTTTCTAATATAGGCACAAGGCCTGAAGTTTGGGGGAGAGATATAGCCAACTACATCGACCCCAGTACTCGAAAGGATGGAAAGCAAAATCGACCTCGGTGGAATTTGAAACCAGAACGTGAATACTACTACTACTACTACTACTATACTACTACTACTACTACTAATTATTATTATTATTATTATTATTTCGTTTATTGGTCACAAGGGCTAACAAAAATAAATTAAAACATAAGGGACAAAACACAGGACAAAAGTTACAAAGGGTTTTGTCCGTTTGAAAAAGTCCGTGTACAAAAGTAGGATAACAACGAAATGTAAGTAACAATAATAATAATAATACACAAAGGGTTTACATAAAAAAAATTTACGGACAAAACAGGACAAATACAATGTGGGGTTACATGAAAATCGTGTAAGCTATGAAAAACTAACATTAATCGAATATAACAAAATCCCCTAAAAGAGGGAGACCTCCTGGAACTGCTCGTGAGAAACCCACAAGTCCACAACAGTCTTGACTACTAAGGTAAGTGCCCTTTCTGCTTTGTCTACAGGCGCATGCTTAGAGAAGGCCCAACCACTCAGGCCATTCTTGCAACATTTACCCACCTTTTGACAAAATTGCCGGGGTGGGGTGGGAGGCAGAACTTCCCTCTCCACCCACATTTGCCTTTTCAAGTGAAATTCGAAGAAGTTGATTAGGGCTTGGCCAAACAAATAATAATAATAATAATAATAATAATAATAATAATAATAATAATAATAATAATAATAATAAATTTTTGCCACAAGGGCAGCAATTTCGGGACGGGGTAAGTCGATTAGGTCTACCCCAGTGCTTATCTGGTGCTTATTTTATCGACCCCGAAAGGAAGTAAGGCAATAACGACCTCAGCGGTATTTGAACTCAGAAAGTAAAGGCAAACGAAATACCGTTAAGCATTTTGTCCGGATGCTAACTGACAAAATGCTAAGCGGGATTTAGTTCGTCATAAAAATAAGTACGAGTTGGACACCGGTGTAAATGTAATCGACTAACCTCTACCCCGAAATTGCTGGCCTTGCGCCAAAATTTGAAACTAATATTAAAATGAGATATCGGGAAAATTGCTTTTAAACTAAATTAAATGCAAAACTACAGGAAATTAAAAATCCGGACAGAATCTTGGTAAAATCGAATGTGACTAAGAAAAAAAAAATCTATATAAAATTGACAACTCTGTTTGCCTCAGAGTTATAATTAACATCAACAACAATGCCTATTAGAAGACTAAGTGGAATATTGTAAATGAAATTAATACCCAAGTTCTAGAAATTACTTTCGATTTTAATACTTGATAAACCCGTGTATATTGTATCGATCTTTCTGCTATTCTTGCTCTTGTCCCCGCCAGCCGTCTCTGGAAATTACCTCCCTTATCGCTCCACTCTTTCTCATATTATGAACACACAATGTCTTGCAATTTCTTCCGGCGGCTATGAAAACTAATTTCTGAAATCAATTTTAGCTATTCCGTCATTAACTTCTTGTCACATTTTCTCAAACATAACGGTCGCCTAACTGGCAGACAGTCTACTTTGTACATCCTTTAGCACATTCTAAAACATTTTATTACATTTCTCACTCACCTACCACAATATCAAATTTTCATACATATATTTGGAGCATTGACTGTGTAAACCCACTTTCAACATATCCACAAGTGTTTTGTATTTCTTTTTGATTTGCGTTTAACCCTTTCACGATTTGTTTTCTGCAAATCTATTTCTCGCCTTTTAAATACGAAATTGAATCTTTTCGGTTTGAACGGCAGTTTTTTCTAGCGGTGTCATATGAAATTGTCACCCATAATTATGACCCTAGTATTGATCTATTGCATTTCAATCTGTTTTAGGGTTAGGGTTAGGGGAAGAGTATCTTTTTTTCTTCACAAATGTAAATAATAATTTTTTTTTAACTAAACAGTTTAAAACTTCGCATACTGGTGTAATTTCTCACACTGAACACGGTTTACTTTCAACACTTTTGACAAAATTTCGTACTTTAGAAGTTACTTCGTGTTAAAGTTGTATTCGGGTAATTTTAATCGATCAACAACGTGTATTCAAATGACACCAACCCGCTGGCTAAGCGAGCAGACCAACAGAAGAAAGAGTGAGAGAAAGTTGTGGCGAAAGAGTACAGCAGGGATCACCCCACCACCGCCGGAGCCTTAACCACTGGGCCATTGCGACGCCACACACACACACACACACACACACACACACATATACACGAAGAGCTTCTTTCAGTTTCCGTCTACTAATTTCACTCACAAGGCTTTGGTTAGCCCGAGGATATAGTAGGAGACACTTGCCCAAGGTGCCACGCAGTGGGAGTGAACCCAGAATCATTTAGTTGGGAAGCAAGCTTCTTACAATGCAGCCATGACTGTACCTGTGTGTGTGTGTGTGTGTGTGTGTATGTGTGTGTGTGTGTGTGTGTATAAGTAAACAACGTTTGAAATATTACGACAGCTGTTTCGGTAGAATCTGAGTATGTGTTTATGAGTCTAAGGACACGAATATATTCTTATAGAATCTCAGTGAGAAGCGCGCAAAAAATATTGTTTGCGAAAAAGAGAAAAAATAAATCGTAAAAGAAAAGTACAGAAAAGTGGGTATTATTGATATTTCAAAATATTCTTAGAAATTTAAGAAATATTTCCTGTAACATAGTAGGAACTAAGTATTTTCTGTTTTTGTTTTTTTTTTTGTTTTTTTGCACAGACTCTTTTTTGTATATTCGTTTTGCTTGTTTCTTTTATTTTATTTTTTTTAGAATAAACGGAAGACAATAGATTCATTTCACTAGAAATTCATTTGAAAAGTCTCGTGGGATTTTATCGTTAATGCATAAATTTATATATATATATATATATATATATATATATATATATATATATATATATATATTTATTTATTTATATATATATACATACACAAATAAAAATGTATGTATGTGTGTGCGTGTATGTGTATGTGCATATATATATATATATATTTATATATACACACACACATAAAAATGTGTATATGTATGTATGTCTATGTGCGTGTGTGTGTGTGCGTGTGTGTGTGCGCGTGTGTGTGTGTGAGTGTGTGTAGGCTTATTTCCTATTTGATCATTTCCTAGATGAATCGTGTTGATCAAAATGTTGTTTTGAATGTCGTTATTTTGTTGATGTTGTTGTTGCTTTTATTTAGGTTTTGATGTTCACTCTCAGTTCAGCTACTACCGAGTCAAACTATGTTCAAATATCTTCCAGCCGTGACCATTCAGACGAAATTTTTAATAAGACGGTGGAGTTTGAGGGAAAGAAATTTGGCACTTATTTCTATTCTAGGATCTTTTCGGTTTGAACGGCAGTTTTTTCTAGCGGTGTCACCCATAATTATGACCCTAGTATCGATATATTGCATTTCAATCTGTTTTAGGGTTAGGGTTAGGGTTAGTTAGGGTTAGGGTTAGTTAGGGTTAGGGTTAGGGGTGGGAGGAAGGGTATCTTTTTTCTTCACAAATGTAAATAAACCCAATCTGTTTCTTAAACGAGGGACATATTCATACGGCACAGAATGTTTTCACCTCAATAGACGCACTTTAATTGGTTGAAATTGCAGAAATTTAAGAAAAAACAACAAATATCTTACAAACTATAGAATTTTCTCAATAAAGCCAAGAGAAAAAGATGTTTTATAAACACATTCTACCAGTATACGATGTTTAAAAGTGTTTAGTTACGTGGAAATTATTTTTAAAAACTGCCGTTCAAACCGAAAAGATCCCTATTCTATTCTAGCCAAGCGAGCGGACCTTGACTAAAGATGTTCCAATTGTCTGTATTACTGTTAAAGCGATGGAGTGTGAAGTGAGGGAAGCGTAGCTCTTATTTCTTGCATGTGGAGTAGATATATGATGATATGTGTTCCAACCATGAACGTTACGACATTCTTTCTGTAAAACGTTTGAGCTCTGAGTTGTGGGAAATTTGACTGTTATTTCTTGTAGGGTCAAACAGAGCTATGATTAAAGGGTGTTCTAGTCCTGACTAGCTTGTTTTAAGACAGTAGAGGTGTGAATTAGGGAAATGTAGTTGCTCTTATTAGCATGTCGATGAACCAACGTCCATATGGCTCTTAGGTATCCATATATGATTTTGTTACTCTTTACTCTCTTTTGCTCTTGTACTTGTTTCAGTCATTTGACTGTGGCCATGCTGGAGCACCGCCTTTTAGTCGAGCAAATCGACCCCAAGACTTATTCTTTGTTAGCCTAGTACTTATTCTATGGGTCTATTTTGCCGAACCGCTAAGTTACGGGGACGTAAACACATCAGCATCGATTGTCAAGTGATGTTGGGGAGACAAACACAGACGCACAAACGTATACACACACGTACACACACATATACACACACACACACACACATATATATATATATATACATATATATATATATACTAGCAGTATCGCCCGGCGTTGCTCGGGTTTGTAAGGGAAATAATTATATAAGCATTTTTAGAGATGTAAAGTATAATAGCCATCTCAATATGGCTAACCACAAAGGGGGAGGGGTGTTACTGTAGCTTTTTACGTTCTGAGACTTAATAATAAATTTTAGAGAGTTACTTCCCTTATATATGTCAAAAATGGATTAAAAATGGGAAAAATTGATGGTAAATTTTTTTTAAATCGTAGACTCATCGTAGACGCGCGCTAATACCCAGACGGTCTCGATATGAATCACGACTATAAGATACCGGTTTTGGTTAAACTGCACCGCAAAATGTGGGAGTAGTTAGGAATCTAAATCGTAGGAGACAGACACACAACCTCACTTTTATATATAAAGATTTCCTCTATTTACATAATATTGAGGTCTCTTTCTTTCTTTTGTTATCCTACTGTTTTTACCAATATACATATATATATATATATAAATATATATATAGTTACAGAGATGTACTTGCATAGCAAGTGACTTGATCTGAGATCGTGTGCTGGAACGAAAGCAGTTGCAGCGTTGAAGGTGTTTATAAGCCATTTAAGAAGCACACAAAAACCGTTAGATTCACTTCAACTTTTAAATTTTAATTTGTCAAAATATTTTCGTCGCTTTGAGACCGCGACCTGTTTGCACGATATTTTTGTCAGTGAACAGGTCGCGGTCTCAAAGCGACGAAAATATTTTGGCAAATTAAATTTAAATGTTGAAGTGAATGTAACGGTTTTTGTGTGTTTCTTAAATGGCTTACAAACACCTTCCAGGCTGCAATATATATATACACACACATATATATATATGTATGTATGTATGTATGTATGTGTGTATATGTGTATGCATGTATGTGTGTGCGTGTCTGTGCTTGTGATTGTCCTCCACCACTGCTTGACAACGAATGTTGGTTTGTTTACATCCCTGTCACCTAGTGGTTTGACAAAGGAAACAGATAGAATAAGTACAATGCTTACAAAAATAAAACTGGAGTTGATTCATTAAACTACAATTCTTCAAGGCATTGCCCCAGCATGGCCACAGACCAATGGCTGGAAAAAGCAGAAGAATAAAAGAATACATTCTCTGCTTTGGTCTTATGTTCAAGGCATGAGAAAGCTTGAGTTTACATGAGAAGGCCTAACAGACCTGGTAGAAACAGCAGCCAAATCTCCCTCAAATCACACCTTACTGTCTTATGTATGTATATATATATGAGCCAATGAGGGGGACCTCTACATGGTAGCTAGACCTGGTAGAAATAGCAGCCAAATTTCCCCCAAATCACACCTTACTGTCTTATCTATGTATATATGTATGTATGAGCCTATGAGGGAGA
>NC_043002.1:20811920-20814420 GCF_006345805.1 Octopus sinensis
CCGCCTTAACACTTTCTGTTCTACTTAGAAGCCAGATCCTATTTATAATATCATGCTCTCAGAATATCTAAAAACCATATTATCCCAAAGACACCTAAAACCATATTAGACGCAAGCACTATTTATTCTCATCCCAACGCATTTATGAAAGCAAGGATAAATTACTCTACTTTATTTCACAAACATTCAAGCTTTAACTCTTTGTGATCACTTCTCTTTTTTTTTTCCTATTAAGTGTAATATTACTTACGTAAAGTACCGACGGTTGCAGCAGAAGAAACGTAAAGTGCAAGATGTAGGCAGAGATAAATGAAATGGTTGACATGTACGTAAGCTGCATAAAGCAGAGTCGATAAATTGGTCGCTGGATTTAAAACCAGCGTCTCGTAAATTCGTAAAACTAAAGTGGGAAGCGAAAAGAGTGAAATGGAAAGCAAAACGCAACATACATACGCATGCGCATACATACATACATACATACATATGCACATACATACATACATACGTACATACATACATACATACATACATACATATACACATACATACATACATACACCATACATACACATACATACATTATGCAATACATACATAACACGTACATACATAATACATCTATATACACACACACATACATACATACATACATACATACATTACATACATACATACAATACATACGTACATACATACATACATACATACATACATACATACATACATACACACATACATACATTTACATATATGTATATATGCACACACATATGATATATATATACATACACACATATATGTATGTATGCATGTATACATACATATATATATGCACAGTATATACATACATATATATATGTGTGTGTGTTTGTATGTGTGTGTATGTGAGTGTATACATATACATTTATAGTACTCATATACACTTACCTACATACATGAGCACACATACAGGCACATATTCATATACGTACACATGTACACATACACGTATATGTGTATATATAAGTATAGACATATATATATGTGTGTGTGTATGTGTGTGGGTGTGTGTGTACATACATGTATGTATGTATGTATGTATGTATGTATGTTCGTAAGTACGAGCAATGAGAAGAACAAAATACAAAGTGATAAAAGCGTAGCTAAAAAAAAATGCAATACTGAATGAAGCAATATAAATAATGGGCGTGGTGGCGCTGTGGTTGCAAAAAGATTTGTCTGGAAATACCGTCAGTTTCTTTTGAACGGATATCATCTGAAGATACCTTTTCAGTAATTTGATAATCTCCTAAGTCAGATCTCAAAATCTTTTAATTAATCCTGTTTTATGTTTCTTTCAGTTCCTATCTTGTCATTTCATAATACCGAAAGATTATCGTAGTAAATCTTTAATCTTATTTTTTGTTTTCTATATAAGTTACTTTTTCCCCGTAACAGATATTTTCTCGTTTCGGTTGCTCTTTTCCGCCATTTTGTTCGGCATTTGAGGGCCTCGGATTGGCAGAATGGGTAGAGCTGCGATCAAATTGCCATGCGGTATTTAATCACATCTCTTTGTTTTCTGGGTTCAAATACCGCTGAGATTGATATTGCTTTCTATAATATCGAGTTCAATAAAATAAATGCTACAGGTACAGGTGAGACTGTGTGGTAAGAAGAATGCTTCCCAACCACATGGTTCCGGATTCAGTCCTATTGCGTAGCACCTTCGGCAGGTATTTTCTATTATATTCTCGGCCCGACCAAAGCCTTGTAAGTGGATCTGGTAGAAGGAAATCGAAAGAATCCATCGAATATATATATGTGTGAATATGTGTGCTTCACAGCCCACCGTCACAGCCTTCTTCATCCTCTCGGTAAAACGACTGCCTCTGAAGTTCTCTATCAGCTTCTGGAGCAACCAAAAGTCACAGTGAACAAGGTCGGACTGTCAAGTAGTTGGTTACCAGGAGGCTTGTCACTGAGCACCCTGGCTACAAACTTTGCACAAATTTCGCGCTTTTTAAAATCTCCACGAATAATTCTGTGTACAACTGTCACACCAGCTCCAAATTGTATGCTTATTGCCTTCATAGGAACACAAAGGTCTTCATTCAAAAATTTTTTATTTTTCTCAACCAGCTCTGATTTTCTGATGTCCTTTTTCCTCCTACGCTTCTCATCGTCTTTTGCTTCCTCTCTACCGTCCTTCAACCGCTTGTGCCAGCGAAAAAGTTTATATATAAGCACTTTGGAGCATTTCATAAGTTCCTGCAGCATTTTTGTCCAGTTTAACAAAAAGATTTATTGATTTGTGAACTTCTAAACCATCTTATTACATTCAGCTGTGAGAGCAGTGTTTTGTAAGCTGTATTCAAAGTAGTGTTATAACCATTTCCTTTATGGCAGGTCAGATTATTAGACGTATAGTAATGATGTACAAAAATTGCAATAATCTAGAACAGTTATAACTTCCTCTACTAAAAGAAGTCTTAAAACTTCTGGGATACTTCCTTTATAT
>NC_043002.1:20819420-20854420 GCF_006345805.1 Octopus sinensis
CTACCTAAATACTGAGGACATCAATTGTGATGTTGCTGCTGCTACTACTACTACTACTACTACTACTACTACTACTACTATCACCACCACCACCACCAAATGCACTTCCATTACCTCTTCTGTATCATCAGACGTATTGCAGCACTTGTCACTCTCCGTCACCACCCACAGTAGCAGCAGTAATGCAACCACCACCATCTCTACTACTACCACCACCACCACCATTACTGCTATCTCCACCATATGTTCTGTCACTACCGCTAACCCCTACCGTTATTAGAACTTCTACAGCTACTGACACCACCACCCCACCACCACCACCACCATCGCCGCCTCCACCACCACTGCCTCCACCACTTCTACTACTATTAACACTAACATCAACACTATTAGCTCCATTGTCACGACGGCCCCTCCCCACTCACAACCGCACCCAAGCTGCCCCACTCTTACGTAAGAAAATAACCCTATGCCAACTCATCACAAAGAACTTAGTCACAGACGGTCAATTAAGGCCGCGCGCACACACACATACACACATACACACACACATACACACACACGCATACGTATATTCTTTTGTTCGCTTATTCGGTCATTAGACAGCAGCCATGCTCGCGTGCGGTTTTCAATGGTTAGCCGATCATATCGAACTCTGTTCGCACTACAGTCTGGCAGATATTTATTGATTTCTAATTGTCGAAACCGAATGCAACGGGATACAATTAAAACAACAATCTCTCTCCTTCTCTCTCTCTCTTTCTCTCTCTCTCTCTCTCTCTCCCTCTCTCTCTCTTACACACACACACACTTGTATGTATACATACATATATCAATATTTGCATATCTATCTATCTTGTTTTCTTTTATTTCTTTCAGTCATTTGACTGCGGCCATGCTGGAGCACCGCCTTTAGTCGAGCAAATCAACCCCCAGCACTTATTATTCCGGTAGCCATCTTGGACTTCATTCATCTCTCCATTCTCTCCATTAACTGAGCCCGGCGTGCTAGGTTTCTGTAAGAAGCCGACGAATTTTTAATTCGCATGAAGTCCAATCAAACTATTTTAAATAATATATTTAATTGACCGTCTGTGACTAAGTACAATTTACCAGCCGCTCCACAGATACGCGTACCCTTCACGTAGTTCTCAGGGAGATTCAGCGTGACACGTAATGGGACAAGGATTGTCCTTTGAAATAGAAGTACTGCTCATTTTTTCCAGCTGAATGGATCAACGTGAAACAAGTATCTTGCTCAATGGCACATCACACCGCCCACGTATCGAACTCACGACCTTACGATCCTCAGTCAAATAGCCCTAACAGCCGAGCCACACGCTTTCAGGTAGGAATGACATAGCATAAAACAGCATGGGTTTTCTATTTGTTATACTGAACACTTCATATTGCTGACAGACAAGATATAACGGATTTTGTCCGAGATAATACCTCTCATAGACACAGCACAAATATAGGAAATTATATCTTGGACGAGAACCGCAGAATCTCAATATATACGATGTCTATACGCTAGGTATGATACCTAAATGCCTATTTTAATTCAATACTTCATTTGTGTGCAAAAATTAAAACCCCATACATTGAAATACTCTGTAATAAAACATCTTTATTTATGTGTGTGTGTGTATGTATGTGCGTGTGTGTGTGTATGTGCGCGTGTGTGTGTGTATGTATGTGCGTGTGTGTGTGTGTGTTTATATAATCTTTCAAAAACAACAACAAAAGCAAAAGAGAAAACACCCACGAAACCTTATATATTACCTTTCATCTCCCAGTGAAGTTTTCTATTGCTATTTCGGTCTATACAACACTAACGTATTTTGATTTAAGTCTAAAATATTCCTGAACAGGTACTGTTTGGAATATTTTAGACATCATTGCTTCACACACTATATATTCCGATATAGTTCTCTCACTCGCCCATATATACCTGTGTAAAGTCTAAAATAATAAAACAAAAAGAAGAAAAATGGAGTAGCCGGCGATTTTTCAGTCCAGTCACATTTCGCCCTCCCACCGCAACTGGCAGCACTACTACACCTACGGACACCACCACCAACACCACCACGATCATCATCATCATCATCATCATCATCATCATCATCATCATCATCACTGTTACTAATCCTCATTATGCAAAACAACTGTCTAATGACATACAGTTTGTGATTTCCAGCATACGGCACGAACATTCCCTTTTAAATAGATAAGGACCACCGATGAAGAGCGTAATTGTTTCCTCAATAAATGAAAGGCAGATATGAGTGTGTGTGCGTATGCGTGCAAATATATATATATGCATGCATGTATGTATGTATGTATGTATGGTATGTATGCACGCATGTATATATATATATATATGCATGCATGTGTTGTGCATATATATATATATATATATAGAGAGAGAGAGAGAGAGAGAGAGAGAGAGAGAAAAGAGAAAGAGAGAGATTTCAAAAATTTTACAAAAACATAACACAAAATTCGTAGCTAATTCCTCATCAGTCAACGTCCAAAAGATCATTACAATTTCGCACGCACACACACGCATGGTTAAGCTTGTTGCAGCTGATCTTTCCTGAGTGTATCTTTCAATGGTTAGCTGGCCCTGTATCATCGTTAGAAGTTTATCTAATGTTGCTCTGAATTTTTCAATAGAGGGCCTTTTTGTATTTATGATTTCCTTAGGTATGCAGTTGAACAATTGAGGACCTTTAAATATCAGATTAGTACAATAAAGTGTTTTTGCTCTCGATTTCGATGATGGTATATTTGGAAGCTGACAGTATCTACAAGTTCGTACATTAACGTTCTCTCTGCTGCTAAAATTTCGAACATGTTCCTCCAGGATTTTCCATAAGTATATCATAGTATATCTCTCTTTTCCCAGGTCTGATATGTGCTTCTTAAACAGCCTTATTTTGACGACAGAACCGCTGCTGCTATGCAACATGCGATCCGCAGGGAGGGACTTAGCATACAGATGATGCACATCAGTCCATCCCCAGGGAAATTTCAGCCTAGAAATTATACCACAGGTAGCATCGTGGGTAAACACTACCTAATTTCCCCAAGAATAACTATAAAATGTACTCGAAAACCTATGTAGTATATGCGGTAGTCCACAGTAAATATGGAGCATCCTACATAGGGACCACCACCAAAAAAACTGCACGTTCACATCAAGGAACACGTTCACATCAAGGAACACGTTCACACAGACACTTTGATAAAAAAAACGCCTATGGAAGTGCGAGACCCAGGATTTCATGCTATCCACCAGGGCCACTCAACGCAATAGAGGCAAATCAAAATCATGGAGGCCCATCTTATCAACAAACTGAGACCAGCTGTAAACAATAAAAAAGAGCCACATGAAGCAGGCTGGTTACTAAAGAAACACCGTCCTTCCCCACACATCTGAGCAACGGCCATTTTTTACATTCCTCGCTTGTTTACATATACTGAAGAAGGGGCCATCATCCCAAATTATAGAAATATAAAGTAAAGCACAAACTTAGTTTTGTTTTCTTTTAGTAGTTTACTTTTCATCTTGCATTGTTCTGGCCTTACCCAGCAAGGTTCTTTAAATTTAATATCACACAACGCTTCGCCCTAACTACTGCATTTTACTTAGAGTGTGTATATGTTGAAGACCTTCTAAACATAGACGTATAGTGTTAAAAAACACATAAAGATATCAGCAGCAGGCGAAGGTCACCCAGCATAGGTGATCAAAATTGCTGGATCAGGATTTCTATTCGTTAGGCACACCAGCAGTAAATATCCACGTCACCTCATGTCAAGCAAATGCCAACAGCAAGTTGTAGAAGAAACAACGATTAAAAGGCCACTGATGCTGCATTTAACCGGCTGGCTGAATAAGAATTCGTCGCTAATAATTTTCGTTCAGCCTGCCAGCTAAATGCAACATCACTGACCTTTCAATCAGTTGCCAACATGATTCGAAAGATCAAACAGCTCTTGGCTGATTGCGTTGTGACTCGTATTTCTTTTTGTTCATCTGTTAGTAGACACGGCACGAATTTAGTAACAATCTATGATGCAACTTCAATATTACGAAAGTCATTTTTAGGCGGTGAATTGGCAGAATCGTAAGCACGCCGGGTAAAATGCTTAGCGTCCTTACGTGCCGAGTTCAAATTCCGCCGAAGTCGACTTTTCCTTTCATCCTTTCAGAGTCGATAAATTAAGTACCAATCGAGCAGCGGTATCTAATTTATCGACTTAATTCCTAACCCGAATTGCTGGCTTTGTGCCAAAATTTGAGACCAATATTTTAAAATAATTTAACACGAACCTTTATGTCTACATCTTTTAGAGACTTCAGGAACAATGCGCTGATAAATTTCCTGGATCACCGCTTACTCTTTCACAAAGTGATTACCGTTCGTGAAAAACCGGCAAGATTTGAGATCAACTTTGATAGATGTCCTTCCTAATATGAGTCGCTGCTACAAAATGGTGCGACGTTTTGCACAGTTCAAGCGCTCCCATTACCATAGACAATTTTAAAAAGAAGCATCCATTAAAAAATGTCTTCATTTCAAACAAACATATTGCTCTCCTACGTCCTTCATTGTTTAACTAACAGTTAATCATCAAATCTACAGCTGAGACGTAAATTCTCTCTCACACATTTAGATCAATAATTAATTCAAGTCACTGGCTGTGGCTGTTTTAAGACTCAACGTCAAGGCTACACATGCACAATTGGAAAAGAGACAACGGATATCATACATATACAAATCTATCTTCCTACACACACACACACACATACACACACACACACACACACACACACACACACACACACACGCACACACACAACCACACACATATATAAAGCAGCATACAAAATGCAATAAAAAAGTGCAGGAATAACTCCCTAATTGTATGTATGTGAGTGTGCGTATGTGCATGCATACACGCACATACATACATGCATACATACATACATATATACATACATACGTACATACATGCATACATACATGTCTATATGTATATATAAATATATACATGTATATATATATATATATATATATATATAAATACATACATACATACATGCATACATATATGTACATATATTTTGTTTATATATATTTATATACACACACATATATACATACATATATATATATATGTATGTAATAATGTATGCATATATATATATACATATATATACACACACACACACACACACATATATACATGTTTGTATGCTCGTAGGTTCACACGTTCAAATGCTATTCCAAAATTCAGTGGTTGCTACGATATAGCAAATAACAAGAGCCTAAAAATAACGCCTAAATGTATAAAACATATATTTATCCTAAAAAAACCCCCAAAACAACAAAAAGAAACCAAAACAAAACCAGCACAAAAAAAAAACAAACAAATAAACAACTATTCGTTTCATTTCCCACAAGGGCAATGAATTAGGGGGACAACACAAGGACATACAGATAATTGTAATAAAACAAGACAACGAAACGAGAATATATAAGCGTAAAAACACACAACACTAAGTGTGTGTTAGATAGGCAGATAACATTGTTTAGTGAATGGCCTTCTTAGTTACATAAGAGAATTTGTACAATGACTCAAGTACATAGACACATACACGCACACTACACATGCACAAACGTACACACGCATGCACGCGTAACGAGACAGCACAAAGGAAATGCAAATACAGACGAGCAAATACACGCATAGGCAATCGCAGGCATAGACGTCTTCTGTTGCTTAAACGTCATGTAGTGTAAGTCACGTGAATGCGAAGAGCCAATGAGATACTCGGTTTTGTGCAATTCTCAGCATAATGGTACAATGATCACCGGGAGTGTTACATTATGCAGACGATATAATTATACGTGTATATATGTGTGTGTGTGTGTGTGTGTGTGCTTGCGTGTGTGTGTGTGTGAGTGTGCGTGTGTGAGTATAAGCATGTTTGTATGTATGTACCTGTGTGTCTATGCATGCCTGTATATATGTATGTGTCCACGAATATTTGGATATATGTATACATGTACATATGTATGTCTATGCATAATTATACGCCTTTGTATGAAGTGTATGTGCATATATATATATATACACACATACGTATATATGAACACACACAATTGTGTATATGCATGTAAATATCCACACACCTGCACCTATATGTATATGTATGTGAGTGTGTCTATGCGTGTGTGGAGGGTGCATGTATATATATAAGCATCCAATATGCATATATATATATACGCGTATATGTATATGTATAGTGTGTGTGTAGGTATATATATACATATGTGTGTATAAGCGCTAATGTACATACATATGCATACATACATATGAGTGTGTATGCATGTATGTATGTTTGTATGTTTGTATATATGTATGAATGTATGAATAAAGATGGAGGGAGATGAGAAATGGACGACAAGGTAAAGAAACAGAAACTTTATTGTCGGTGTTACCAAATCAATTAAAATGATGATTCAATACTTCACTGGTGAAAGAGACATTTGTTTATTCTTTATTACCTCCGCCATAGCGACCTCCACCTTAGCGAAGGCGGAGGTATTGTTCTCAGTCGTGTTTGTGTGTTTGTGCGTGGACATAATGCTTAGCGGCATTTCGTCCGTCTTTGCGTTGTGAGTTCAAATTCCGAAGGTACTCAACTTCCCCATTTATCCTGTTGGGATCGATAAAACAAGTATTACTTATTTCTTTACTGCCCACAAGGGGCTACATAGAGGGGACAAACAAGGACAGACAAACGGATTAAGTCGATTATATCGACTCCAGTGCGTCACTTGTACATAATTTATCGACCCCGAAAGGATGAAAGGCAAAGTCGACCTCGGCGGAATTTGAACTCAGAACGCGCAGACGGATGAAATGCCGCGAAGCATTTGGCCTGCCGTGCTAACGATTCTGCCAACAAGTATTACTTGAGCACTGCAATCGATGTCATCGACTAGTCCCCTTACCACCAATTTGCAGGTCTTGAAGAAGTCGCACAGTATCCATTATTTTGATGTTGTAGATTGAAGATATTGTATTGTCTGTCAAGTCACAACAAGGATCTCCGACAGTTCTTTACGCAATATGCATGCAGTTTCAGATAAAGCCTATTTTTGCAAAACACCAAAATTGTTGGGTATTCCTAAAGTGCCCAGATGTTTCTTCAGTTTGGGTGGTATTGAACCCAATGCTCCGATGATAACAAGACTAACCTTTATGTTTAACTGTCGCAGCTGCAACATCATGGTGATCCCAATTTCCAGGTCGCCATATTTTTCGACATTTTCTCTTTCTTTTATGGTACTGCCACGTCAATTATTAGGCACTCTTCTTTGTCCCTCCTAAAGGTTACTATATCCGGCCTTATTATTATTATTATTATTATTATTATTATTATTATTATTATTATTATTATTATTACTATCATTATTGAGTAAGAGAGCAGTGCATGCCATCAAAGTGACACTGGGGTAAAATATACAAAGTCCAGTATACCCATCATGACTACCCGTCTGATAAGGGTACACCAGGCATATGCATCACAACCATAAGTGCATGACATGGTGATCTTATATCAAGATAAACATCGCATGACCTTGAAGGTGGGACCCAGTTAGAATTTTCTTCAAGTTAAGTGAGTAGACCATCCCACTCAAAAGGTCCTTGAATAAGGTTTATTTAAGGATGATGAACAAAACACCATGTTTCCAAAGGTGAATTATTCAAACCCCAAAGATTTCCTTTCAACACCTGGCTATGATGCTCTCCCACTACTCTCGCTCGTGATCAGAAATGCACATATCATTAGCCACCAAGGGGCGATGCTTAACTGGTTAAAGGCAAGCAACTGACAAGCAAATCTGTGGTTATTCGGCAGAATATTTGTTGTAGCACATATTTTATACTGAGATAAAAAACACAGTGTACATCTTTTGTACCAAGACAACAACAATTATTATTATTATTATTGCTATTATTTTATTATATTATTATTATATTATTATTATTACTATCATTATTGAGGTAAGAGAGCAGTGCATGCCATCAAAGTGACACTGGGGTAAAATATACAAAGTCCAGTATACCCATCATGACTACCCGTCTGATAAGGGTACACCAGGCATATGCATCACAACCATAAGTGCATGACATGGTGATCTTATATCAAGATAAACATCGCATGACCTTGAAGGTGGGACCCAGTTAGAATTTTCTTCAAGTTGAGTAGACCATCCCACTCAAAAGGTCCTTGAATAAGGTTTATTTAAGGATGATGAACAAAACACCCATGTTTCCAAAGGTGAATTATTCAAACCCCAAAGATTTCCTTTCAACACATGGCTATGATGCTCTCCCACTACTTCTGCTCGTGATCAGAAATGCACATATCATTAGCCACCAAGGGGCATGCTTAACTGGTTAAAGGCAAGCAACTGACAAGCAAATCTGTGGTATTCGGCAGAATATTTGTTGTAGCACATATTTTATACTGAGATAAAAAAAACAGTGTACATCTTTTGTACCAAGACAAAACAATTATTATTATTATTATTGCTATTATTATTATTATTATTATTATTATTATTATTATTATTATTATTATTATTGTTGTTGTTGTTGTTGTTGTTGTTATTAAAACTCCAAAGATGAAACCGCATAGCCTAGTGGTTAGTAGGGGTGTTACACTTTTTAGATCGTGACTTCAGTTCGTAGACCGGGCGGTACGTTGTGTTCTTAAACAAAACACTTCATCTCGTGTTGCTCTGCGATCACTTCCACCGGTTCAGACAACGTTGATTTGATGGAGTGAATGAGCTTTAGCGAAGTTTTTGCTATATGAATATAAAGTTCTGAGGTCACCATTTTTGTAGGTTTATTGCTATAACACGATGGAGCGTTCACAGTCTCGTTGACGATGTCGGCGGTGGCAACTTGTCTATTCACTGTGTCTGTGTGTTCGTTCAATAGTGATTGTATAGAGACAGACGGACGGAACTCAACGGTGGTTGGTTGCAAAGATACATGGACAGGCTCAACTTTAAGATTGTAAAGTTTATTCGCAGCAGCGTAGGTTAAATACAATGTTAATGTTTTTTAGAGATGTCTGTAGTGTGGTAGCAGTGAATGAATGTGTGAAGACATTAGTTGTGCTTTGTGTGTATAGAAAGATACTTAATAGAAGTGTTTCTAGTTAGCATGAGATAACGGCATTGAGTTTGGTCTATACTGCCGGCGCACGTGGAAGAAGGATGTCCTTGCGTGAGAGGGACCAGCATTAATGCGATAGAGCGAAACTGCATGTCGGGTGTCCTTTAAAGAAGCGAGACAAGGAACTCGAGTAACTCAATTAAACATGGTGGCGGCTACATTATATAATTGACAATCGGAAGTAGCTGAGAGCGCCTGTCACAGGGTGTCTATTTATTCAATCAATCACAGATCGAATAGAGCTGCAAACCCACAGAGTCGTTTGAACCTACCTTTAGATTAAAAATGTGTGTTTTAAACATCTGCTAGTACAGACATGGTACAGAGCTAATGTGTGGCACGACTATTTAATCACAATAACCATATCATTTGTGCAGGTCATTCAGCAAAAGCTGAACGCTCATATGTCGCTTTAGAGGGAGAGAGCATATTATTATTCTACTACTACTACTACTACTACTACTACTACTACTACTACTACTACTACTACTATTGTTATGACACCTGTATTCACACACACACACACATGACTATATAAGGCCGCTTGCTTGAGCGATTACCTTGATATGCTGTATCTTTACTTCTCCCACTCCCCCTCTTGAAATTTCGGAGTTTCTTTCTCTGCTTTAACATCATTTTCCTTCCTGTTTTCAAGATTTATCTATCTCACCCCAACAGTCTTCGCCTGTAAAACTCGCGATACACAAACCAAGTTCTCTAAGTATTAAGATAACATACATACCAGCAACATTGACAGGAAGAACAACCTTTCCTAGACATGAGAAAGATATACAACATCTCGCCAAGAAGGCTACGCCTTTGCGTAAGAGGAGATTGCTTCAAAATTCTTCATCAAGAAGGGAGATAAGGAAATTTCTAAGCCTCCAAGTTGTGATACAAAATGAATGATAATTGTGCTAGCGTAGTAAATATTACCCACAACACCTTCAGCGGTCCAAACATATTTGCATCGTATTATCTTGTTATGAGACAAAATATTATGGTTAAGACTATTTACAGTGCTATCCGTCAGATGAATTGTTCCGATGACCATACCAAAGGGCACAAGAATAAAAATGTATCCACATCCTTAAAAACAAAAATAGTATTAGAGTATTTCGATAAAAACAGCAACCTAGTTTAAACATAATAAATCTTATGTTCTATAAGACAGGAAATATTAGTCTTGCACGATTGCAGAGGCCAGCTCTCCGTTGAATGCGGATAAAAACGATACGATACACGTCGCCCTTTTCAAACCTAGCAAGGCTCATGGGCCCGGTTTCCCGGTTTCTGTGGCGTATGTGTTCCCCCCTGCTGGACGGGACGCCAGTCCATCGCAGCGTTACTCATGAAACAGGAAGAGAGAGTAAGAGAAAGTTGTGGCGAAAGAGTACAACAGGGGTCACCACCACCCCCTGCCGGAGCCTCGTGGGGTTTTTAAGTGTTTTCGCTCAATAAACACACACAACACCCGGTCTGGGAATCGAAACCGCGATCCTCCGACCGCGAGTCAACTGCCTTAACCACTGGGCCATTGCACCTCCTGAATGCGAATAACTCATCCGATATAAGAGGAAAGGAGAATTAATGAAAAGCTTGCAGTCCTTTGGGTAATGTAACAATAGGTTAGCATAAAAGCCTAGAAATACTGGATTCTCCCAGAAATATAAAAGTGAAATGATTTGCATCCTCTAAATATAACCAAGTAGGGGTACATTGAAAATTCGTCAAACATTCTAGAGGTTCTCTATTTGAAGTTCCTGAGTCGAACGTATATCTGCAATCAGGTGTGCAGATGACAAGCCCGCATGCACAAACAACGAGGATTTCAATTGATCTGGCCAGCGAAGCAACCCGCTCGTGAAATTAACGTGCAAGTGGCTGAGAACTCCACTGACTTGAGAACCTCGACGTAGTTGTCAGGGAGGGAGATTCGGCATCACACGCAATGTGACAAGTCTGACCCTTTGTTATGCAGGTATTACTAATTTTTTTTTTCCAGCTGTGTGGACTGGAGCAACGGGAAATAAAGTGTCTTGCTCAAGGACACAACACGTCACCGGGAACCGAACTCACGGCATTACGATCTTGAGCCGAATACCATAACCACTCAACCACGCGCCTTCGCACAGAAATTAATGAAGCACACACACACACACACACACACACACACACACACACACACACACACACACACTCACACTCACACTCACACTCACACGTGTGTGAAAGCGCTATGCACTCTTATTGCATTATCCACATTTGCGGCTACATATAAGCACGCACAATCTCATTTACATATTCACAAATCCCAGAAACTGCCTTGATTTAAACAAAATACTATGTATATATACATAGGTGTGTGTGTGTGTGTAGGTGGGTGCGTGTATGCATTTAAGTGTGCGCGCGTGGTGTGTGTACGTGTTAGGATTTGTAGCGATGCCGTGCATATAGACACAAAACTAGGACATACCATTTGTACACAATCATAAACACACACATTTACATACCAGTACGCAAATGGTAATTATTTCATTTGCTTGTCAAATATATTATAGGAAAGCGTATATAACTGAATGAGATTTGCTCAATAAAAATGACAACTCAACAATATACTTACACATTATACATACATACAGGCGTAGGAGTGGGTGTGTCGTACGTAGCTTGCTTACCAACCACATGGTTCCGGGCTCAGTCCCGTTGCGAGGCACCTTGGGCAAGTGTCTTCTACTATAGCCTCGGGCCGACGAAAGCATTGTGAGTGGATTTGGTAGACAGAAACTGAAAGAAGCTCGTCGTATATATATATATATATATATAATATATATATATATTTATATCACCGTGATCACCGTGACCGACCAGACTATCAGATGTTGCTACACATCGCTGGTCACAATGCGCTTCGCATTGTTTTAGCCTTCAAATGACGCCACCCCGCTGTATGTATGAGTGTGTGTATATGTTTGTGTGTCTATATTTGTTTCCAGCATCTATTAGTGGAACAGTAAAAATATGCAAGACTTTTCCCAAGTTTGAAATATGACATTGTTTTCTGCGACGTTGGAACTTCGTATCTTTGTTAGAAACCAGCTCTCATTCCTTAGACGAAGAATTTTAATAATCAAAAACAGAGGAGAACGCGCACACACACACACATACACACACACACACATACACACACACAACACACACACACACACACACACAACACACAAACACACAAATGTTTTTTTTTGACATATCTCTCAGTATATATTTAGATTGTTGAAAGGCAGTGTGCTCAATATATTTATCTTCGCCCTGATGTTCCATGTCACATCCATGACATTTGCAATAAGCAGAGGATTAGGGCATAACATTTTCGCTCGTACTCTGTTCAGTACCTTTCTCTGTATGTCGTGTTTTCTATTTCAGCTTGTCATTGAAACTGCTCTTTACTAAGTATGGCTCTGCACGGATATTTCATTAACAGATGATAGATTGGGTATTATGTCTGCAGTTTGCTGGGTGGTGCTTTGTCCTTGTTTATTTTTATTGTATTTGTTTTTCGACTCGTTTTTCGGTGCCAGCTGTGTGTGTCACTGTTTAAATTGAGTGTTATCTATAGAAAATATATCATTTCCTAAATAAAAAAAAATATTTATAATTGAGACATGTGGCATTGAGCGAACACACACACACACACACACACACACACACACACACACACACACACACACACACACACACACACACATTTACGAGTGTGTGGACAAACGAAAGAAAGAGCACGCAAAAAATTTATTGGGAGTGGCGTGTATTGTTCAAAACAGTTGATGGGCTTCCACATAGTTTCGTCAACAAAATTCACTCACAAACCATTGGTTTGACCAGAGGCTATAGTAGAAGACATGGATCTTTTCGGTTTGAACGGCAGTTTTTTCTAGCGGTGTCATATGAAATTGTCACCCATAATTATGACCCTAGTATCGATCTATTGCATTTCAGTCTGTTTTAGGGTTAGGGTTAGGGTTAGGGGTGGGGGGTAGGGTATCTTTTTTTCTTCAGAAATGTAAATAAACCCAATCTGTTTCTTAAACGAGGGACATATTCATACGGCACAGAATGTTTTCACCTCAATGGATGTCATTGATTGGTTGAAATTGCAGAAATTGAAGAAAAAAAACAACAACAAATATCTTACAAACTATAGAATGTTCTCAATAAAGCCAAGAGAAAAAGATGTTTTATAAACACATTCTACCAGTATACGAAGTTTAAAAGTGTTTAGTTACGTGGAAATTATTTTAAAAAACTGCCGTTCAAACCGAAAAGATCCGAAGACATTTGCCTAAGTTGCCGCGCTGAGGAACGTGCTTTCACTTGGTTCCAAAGCGAACTTCTTAATCCCATAGCCATACCTGCGCCTATAAATAAAAAAAATTTGAGGTATTTCTTTAGTAATGTTCCAAAAATGATCGAAGCCTTTTCAACTTTAAATTAACAAACAAGAGTTTACCGCGTCTCTAAATATGGGGGACATTAAAAAGGATGGTGAGCGATGGCGTATTAAGTGTGTCAGGGTTTGGTTACTTGGTTAGAAAAATTAAAGCAATCACCGATGTGTTAGTCACAAGTGACTACTTCCTATTCTCTTCACCTAAGAAATTTTTTTTTCTGGGACGATGTGCTGTTTGTAAAAAAAACAAACATTTAATATTCTGGTTGCTGACACACTCACAGAAATGTTCAGGGGCCGTAACAGTTACTGAGATTCTTAAGAGGCGAGAAGCATGCGTGGTTGTCTTTAGTGGAGCACTTCTTGTTGTGACCTTTAGCCTCATGAGACATCAAACTACAAAGAATATGAAACATCTCAGTTTGTGACATCACAATCTGCTCTCAATTTTCCCCCACCCCTACTTATCAACAGCTTAACTAATGAAACAAAAATACTCAAAATAAGAAGAAAATAATATAGGAAGATATATGGGAGGCACATTTTGCTGTATCAAGCTCTGACCTTCACTGTGCCTCTCATTAGACATTCAAGCTACCCAAAACTGCATACAAAAAAACTGATATTTACGTGTGTCATTTTCTAAAATAATAAGTTGTGAGTTGAGGAAAATTTGGTTGCTACTTCCAGCAGTTCACATAACCACGCGGAAGCTCCCTCGTGGGTATGGGTACCTCTGTTTTGTGGTATAGTCCCAAGTCCCATGTATCATGGAGTTTTAATTTTTTATCGACTCTGAAAGGTTGAAAGCAAAGTTGATCTCGTCAGAATTTGAACTCAGACTGCATAGACTTGGAATAAATACGACGTGGCATTCTATATATCCCTCTAACGATTGACTCCGCCAATTCGCGGCCTAAATAGTGACAATAACCTTGCCCACCTTTTCGGTGGCCACCACTACAAAACATATGCGTAATAGGAAGCCTTAGTGTAGTCGCTGGAATGACTAAAATGAGCTGATATTATACTATGTTCAGAAAGAGCTCTCATTGGATAATGTTTAAATAAAGGTCAGGATGGTCACGGTTAAAATAACTTTGAATATAGTTCTATTACATGGAAAAATGTGATCAAGAGAAACAATATTCTTAAGATTATAAACCTGTAAAATTACAGGACAAGTTACTATACTTGGGAAAGTTCAGGACAACTTGTTACATCTGGTAAAGTAGAGAACAAGAAAATTTTTACTTAAAATATTATAACTAAAGATAAAATTTCAAATAAAATATTTAGATTTAAAAAATATTAGCTTTTATTAAAACTAAAAATTCTATTACAAGTTATTATTTCTATTTGTTATTACTTGTTACTTCTATAAAAAATTAAAAAAATATCTCAAAATATTTTTTGCATTTAAAAAAAAATTATTTTTAAAATTTATTAATTAATTAAGAATCAGAAATTTGAAAATAGATCATAAAAAATAATAGTAATACACAATTAGTACAATAAATAGAATAGTACAAAAATTAGTTATATATTACAGTAAAATCTACCTATAACAACAAATTCACAGTAAATATTTTCTTCAGTTATTGCCAATTCTTCATATTTTTTGTCTTGACCCAATGCTAATCTTTTACATAATGCTATTCTACTTTGCATAAAACTTTAGCTATATTGGTACTTCTGGCTCTCATTTTTTAAAGTATTCTAGTGTATCAATATGTTTACAAAATGATGGTGCCATTTTTAATTATAATGTTACTTTGTAAATTAAAATCAAAGAATTTTTAATATTCAAATTCTATCCTTAGCTGAAATATTAAAAAAATTTTCTTGTTCTGTAGATGTAATAAGTTGTCTTGACCTTTTCCAAGTGTAATAACTTTTCCTTTAATTATTTACATTAGTTACATTTGACAGATATTTGTCCTCATCTTGTTTGTTGTGAACAAGTTTCGGTTGATATACCCTCCAGCCTTCATCAGGTGTCTTGGGGGAAATTTCGAACCTGGGTTCTCATTCCTAAGGTATTTTTCGATGTTATTATTATTATTATTCAGGTCACTGGCTGGAATCGAACTTGGAATCTTGGAATTAGTAGCCATATGCCCGTGGGCAATTATGGAATGAATTTTAGGGCTTATAAACCTAATATTTTCCTATCCTTGCTTAGTACCGGTTCCCATATGCTACTCATATCTGCACTCAGTCTGCTTAGGAGGTTATTATGTCCTAGCATATGTCCTGCTTCTTTTAGTTTTCGTATTTTCCAGTGTTCTCTGTCTATCATTTTAACTTCATCCCACAGGGGAAGGTGGTCTCCATTTTTCTATACATGATCAGCTAAACCAGATTTATCAATTTATCAATATATATATATATGTGTGTGGTGTGTGTGTGTCTGTGTGTGTGTGTGTGTGTGTGTGTGTGTAACTATTTTTTCTAAATATCCTGAAGAAGAGGTCTTCAACCCGAATTATAGAAAAACAAGGTAAAACTGCAAATTTTTTTGGGTTTTTTTTCCTTTTGTAGTTTGCTTTGACTTTCTCGCATTGTACCGACCTTACACAACTATCTTCTTTAGAGTTATACCACACAGTGCTTCACCAAAATTACCGCATTCTAATACCTACACAAACACACACACACACACACACACACACATATATATATATATATATATATATATATATATATATATATATTATATATATATATATTGGCCTGCTCGCTTAGCCAGCGAGGTGGCGCCATTCGAAGGCTAAAACAATGCGAACGCATTGTGACCAGCGATGTGTAACAACATCTGATGGTCTGGTCGGTCACGTGATCACGTGATATATATATATATATATATATATATATATTAAGCATGCCTATTCTGTGTATCTTCATTACTTTTCGTTTTCAAAATTCCAACTTCTAATACCGCTATTGATTGATCTTGACGCGATAATCTCCTTTAGAATACCACGTGTTTGAAAGTTAATTATAGTTTTTCGAATGCATTAGTCAGTTGATACAAAGAGGGTGTTGGCTGAAGAAAAAATTGTGGGAAAAATAAGAGAAGGAGGCGCACACTAAAGGGTTCTGAATATCTTTACATATACACATACCACGTGTAAGTGAATGTGTGTGTAATTTGATGAAGAGCCTCTTTGCGGGCACTTGACTCATCTCGATACTTTAGAGACCTATGGGAGGAATACAATTTAGCATACCTGGAAATGATTAAGACGTGCAACTTCATTTACAACTTCACGTACACCAAGTCTAAGCCGATGATTGGCACAGCACCAAATAGTTGTATCGTGAAAACCTTCAAGAAGTAGTTTTCTTGCCTTTGATTTCCGTTCTAACATTACAAGCATTTCTGATGTTTCGTCTCTTAAAAGAGATATCACATTTGCTTTTAGGTAATGATTTGAAATACCAACACTTTATATGCATTACATATACGCGCGAACGTGTGTGTGTATGTGTATCTATGTATATATGTACATACATACATACATAGATATATATATGATATATATATATATATAAACACACACACACATACATACACATACATGCCAACGCACAAAACTCTCGGCCCTTGAGTCACTCTATTGCATTTGCTAAATGTTCTAATATCTACACAGCCTTTTTTTTTTTATCATATAACGCAAAAAATTCTTGTATACACACGCTGACATATGACCAACGTTGAACCCCTTATTCGCAAAATTACTGAACCTGGAAATTAACTATAGTCTGTCTACAGCACTTATTCAGCATTACCTGATACCTTTGGGTTTCAGTGACACCATTAACTCTTATAACCTCTATTAATAAAAAATATACATATACTCATAATTTGAGTTCTATCTTTCTTGTTTGCATCACCATAACTCTTTTACTATTTTACATGTTTCAGTCAGTTTGACTGTGGCTATGCTGGAGCACCGCCTTTAATCGAGCAACTCGACTCCAGGACTTATTCTTTGTAAGCCTAGTTCTATCGGTATATTTTGCCGAACTACTAAGTTACGGGGATGTAAACACACCGGCATCGGTTGTCAAACGATGTTAAGGGGACAAACACAGACACACAAACTTATACACACACATACTTATATACATATATTCGACGGGCTTCTTTAAGTTTCCGTCTACCAAATCCACTCACAAGGCTTTGGTCGGCCCGAGGCTATAGTAGAAGACACTTGACTAAGGAGCCACGCAGCGGAACTGAACCCGGAACCATGTGGTTCGTAATAAAACTACTTACCGCACAGCCACTCCTACGCCTGACATAACTGTATATATATATATATATATATATATATATATATATATATATGCATATATTAGTACAGGATGTCACAAAACGTAATCACCATGAAATACGAAAGCAACCCAGGGGATGTGAACAACAAGAGAAACAAATAGAAAACAAGACAAGTAAAATAAAGAACGACCCTTCATCAGTTGTCGGCTGTTTATCTACTCCACATTTCGATCAATGCACGACAATATATGTTCTCGGAAAACGGTTGCTCCCGCGAACCAAAATAAAATTTGGGATTTGCAGAGGGTCAAAGATGGTAACAAGAACAGGACATACAACAAACCAAACCAAACGGAAACAAACAGGGAGGGCCCTTAGGCCAGACGAGGTAAGGTGGCGAAGGCTGGAAAAATATTCATTGATAAGAGAAAAGATAGGAGAGGAGATAAGAATGCGTTTGGTCTGTGCGACAGACTAAAAGAAAAGAAATATGATCACGTGAGAAAAAGAAAGATGGACAATGGTCACGTGTGAGAAACGAGAGAGAGTAAAGGAGGAAGAGAGAGAGAGAGAGAGAGAGAGAGAGAGAGACAGATAGAAAACGGTGAAGGGGAGAAAAAATTAGAGAGAGGATGAGAGAGAAAAAACGAAAGAGGGAGAGAGATAACAGTACAGGGTAAAGTCGCATCAAAAGTATTAAGATAAACTTACTTGGAAATGGATGCGTGGCGTTCAATCGTGTAATAATATGAATAAAAATATATAGATATGCATATTTACATTACCATACGATTGAACACCACGCATCCAATTCCAAGTAAGTGTATATATATATATATATATATATATATATATATATACATACTCTCTCTCTCACACACACACACACACACACATATATACATTGGCGCAGGTGTATCTGTGTGGTAACAAGCTTGCTTCCCAACCACATTGTTCTAGTTTCAGTCCCACATCGCGTGACATCTTGGGCAAGTGTCTTCTACTGTAGCTTTGGATCGACCAAAGCCTTGTGAGTGGATTAGGTAGACGAAAACTGAAGAAAGCCCGTCGTACAGACACACACACATACACACACAATGAGTTTCACTCTAGGCTGAACGGTTACTGTAATGAGCCAAACTGAAAGTCGACTTTCATAGTGTTCAAGATGTGGTGGTGGCTGAGAAGTTTTTCTTAGCTGGTGGTGGTGGTTTGTTTACTGTTTAGCTTATTTGGGGTTTTGTTTGATTAATTTGGTTGTATTAATTATTCCAGGAACTAAGGCGACGAGCTGACAGAATCTTTAGCACGCTGGACGAAATGCTTAGCAGTATTTCACCTGTCGCTCCGTCTTGACTCAAATGACATTTAGGTCGGCTTTTCTGTTTATTCTTTCGGGGTCGATAAAACAAGTACCTGTTAAAGACTGGAATCGATGTAATCGACTCATACCCTCTCCCCAAAACTGCTACACTTCTAGCAACATTTGAAACCATTAATTATTCTGGAAAATGTCTTAAATTGCGTTATTTAATTTACTCTGGAATGCATCTGTATTGAGTTCTCTTTAACTGAGAGGTAATAGAATAAAGTGCAACTTAACTGTGGTTGTGTCTGATGCAATTTTGACACTGCAAGCTTTCCTTAGTTATATTACGCTAGTCTCTCGTTTACAACTCGGTGAAATCTATATTCAGATATATTAGGTACAGAATGCAGCAGGAAGAAAATAAACAAATAAATAAATAAAAAATCCCACATTTCACAGATTGACAAACGTTTCAACAGCAAGCATTCGGTATGCAGAGATCTAAAACATGAACGTAACTGAAAACGATTAACATTAGCTACACGAAGACACCATTGTTATCTTCCTAACTTTGCTAACCCCACAATAATGGCCATATAAAATATAGACGATTTTATCTTGCATCCTGTATGTAAAGATTTTGGCTTCTGCTCTATCTGGCCATCAATTATATCTGCAACCGAGACTCTTAACGGCATCCCATGGGCTAAATCCTTTCCAAATATAACTTTGCGTACGTACATACATACATACATACATACATTATATCCATATGGATACACATTCTATTGTAGTTCTTGAAACCATCACTTCATGTTTTGCAAGTCAAACTTTCTGCTGTTGTATGTAGCTTTTCCCATCTTCTCATTCCAGTGTTTGCATACACATATTTCACTTCTCTTTTCTAGGGGACGCGTCGTAACTAGACGAATGATACAGACTGGCATCCACAAGTATCCGTTAGATATATCTCGCTTTATAAAATGCTTAATTTAGCGTAATTTATCGGTCCCAGGTAATGTTATGCTGGTGATTTCTAATAAGAATGAAATGGCGCTATACGTTATTACATAAGACTAGAAATTTTATGATCTTTGAAATGAGTCAGAAAAAAAATGAAGTGTGTATATTCTATGCATCTTTGGTCTTCGATTTAAAATTCTAGCTTCCAATTACGCCAAGTTTTATCTGGAAATGGTTATCTCCCTTACAATAACTGGCCACTAGAGCACATATCGTGTTACCTGAAATAGCCCGATAAGACTAATACTTCTGCTTTATTAAATACAAATATAATAGTTTCTGACTCAGAAACGAAGCCAGCAATTTTGAGGGGAGGATGTTCATCGATGCTATCGATCCCAGTACTTAACTGGTACTTTATTTTATCGAACCCAAAAGTATGAAAGGCGAAGTTGACTCCGGCAGTGTTTGAACTCAGAATGTCAAAAAAGTGGTAGAGATATCGCGACACATTTTCCGACGCTCAAACGATCCAGCAAGTTCACTGCCGCAAATATTGGTTTCAGATTTTGGCGCAAGTTTAGTAATTTTGAGGAGTGTGAGCAAGAGGATTACTTCGACCAACCCCACTACTTGACTTGTATTTTATTTTATCGGCACCGAAAGGCAAAGTTGACTTCGGTGGGATTCAGAGCCGGGAGAAATGCCGCTCAGCATTTTGTCAAACGCGCTGACTTCTCTTATTTCTTTACAGCCCACAAGGGGCTACACACAGAAGGGGACAAACAAGGACAGAAAAACGGATTAAGTCCATTATATCGACTCCAGTGCGTAACTGGTACTTATTTAATCGGCCCTGAAAGGATGAAAGACAAAGTCGACCTCGGCGGAATTTGGACTCAGAACGTAAAGACAAACGAAATACCTATTTCTTTACTGCCCACAAGGAGCCAAACACAGAGAGGACAAACAAGGACAGACAAACGGATTAAGTCGATTATATCGACCCCAGTGCATAACTGGTACTTATTTAATCGACCTCGAAAGGATGAAAGGCAAAGTCAACCTCGGCGGAATTTGAACTGAGAACGTAACGGCAGACGAAATACGGCTACGCATTTCGCCCGGTGTGCTATCGATTCTGCCAGCTCGCCGCCTTAAAAGACCAACGAAATGCTTAGAAGCATTTCGTCCAGCGTGTTAACGATTCTGCCAGCTCACCGCCTTTTCTGTCAGCTCGCAGTGTTTGCTTTAAATATAATATAATACTATACGTTTGGTATCGAATACTATTTTCACTCACTTCTTGTTTATTCTCACATATCCTCAACACAGAGAATGGGGAGGAGAGAGTGAGAGAGGGGAGAGGAGAGTGAGAGACGTGGAGGGGCGAGGGAGAGATGGAGAGAGTGATGAATTAAGGGCTAATATAAGTGATATTAGATATTATAAGCACCAATTTGTTTCAAAAAAGGAAAAAAAACATCTCTGACGTCACCCTATTTCTGTATCAAATTGGCGGTTATGATATTTAATATCAGACAAAAACACACATGTATGCAAGCACACACATAAAATTACACGCGTACATGCACACTGACACACATACAAACACTAATATATTAACGGCTGAGATTCTAATTAAAAAAACCCAAAACGTTATAAATAACCACATTGTGACCCATACGTGGTCGTGTGGTCAAACAGTTTGAATCTCATGCTGTTATGAGGTATGGGTTCGATCGAAGTGTGCAGCATTTGTCTTTTACCTCAAACTCGATATACTCCAAGCTCTATGCCAAAAAATTGCACCACACACACACACACACACAAATGTATGTGTGTGTGTATTCTTCCAAGTAGAATAACACACGCATATACGCATTCACATGCATGAATACCTATTCCGCCCACTCAAAAACACTGACTATATATATTCATTTGATTACACACACACACCATATATATATAAACACACACACACACACACACACACACACACACATATATATATATATATATATATATATATATATATATATATACGTATATATATATGTATATACATATATATATATATATATATATATATATATATACGTATAATATTATACATATACGAATATATATCTATATACATATATATATATATATATATGTATTTGTATATGTATGCGTGTGTTTGTATATATATATATTATATTTATATATGTACATATGTATGAACATATGTGTGTGTATGTTTGTGTATGTGTGTGTATGTGTGTGTATGTATGTATGTATGTATGTATGTATATATTGCCCTATTTCAGTGGTTGTTGTTGTTGTTGTAGTTGTTGTTGTCCTAATATTTCTAAAAACTGTTCCTGTGTCACGTCACTTGATTGTGATTTTAACCAACTAATCAAATCTGGAATGTTCTTTACTGAAATTACCACCGATTCAATGGCACAGATAGTCTTTCAGAAACGCAATTAAGGTTCTCCCACCCGCCCATCGTCCGTCTCCCTCCTCTCTCCCTCTCTCCCTCTCTCTCTCTCTCTCTTTCACCCAAATTCTTTCTCTTCTTTCCCTTTCTGTAATTGTCTTCACTTCTACACCGTCTCTCTCTCTCTCTCTCTCTCTCTCTCTCTCTCTTTCTTTCTTTCTCTCTCTCCTCTTCTATTTCCCTCATTTTCTTCTATTCTGCCATTCTCTCTTCCAATCATTTCTCTTCGTTCCTTTCTCTTCATTTTTTCGTATCTCTCTCCTTCTCTCTTTCTGTCTCTCCTTCTCTCCTTTTCTCTCTCCATTTTTCTTTCTCTCTCTCCTCCCCCCCTCTCTCTCTCTAATTTCCTTCTATAGTTTTCTATCCATTGTTTGTTTGCTTCTTTCTTTCTTTGTTTCTTTTTTGGGGGGCTATTATAACTGTTTCTGATTTAGAGGTATAAGACCAGCGATTTTGAGGGGATGGGTGAGTCGATAACTTTGACCCCAGTGCCTTAATAGTACTTTATTTTATCGACCCCCGGGGAGATGAAAGGCAATTTACACTTTATCATAATGATTATACTTTGATCATTAATTAATGCAATGTCAGTTCAATTCTCAGCTGTCCGATCACTAAATTCTTTTAGATTAATTTTCCTTTTCTTTGAAGGCAGCGAGCTGGTAGAATCGTTGCCACACCACGAAATGCTTAGCAGCATTTCCTCTGGTTTTAACGTTCTAAGTTCGAATTCCTCCAAGGTTGACTATGCCTTTCAGAACCGTTAGAATGAGTACCAGTCAAGGCGGCGAGCTGGCAGAACCGTTAGCACGCTGGGCAAAATGCTTAGCAGTATTTCGTCTGCCGCTACGTTCTGAGTTCAAATTCCGCCGAGGTCGACTTTGCCTTTCATCCTTTCGGGGTCGATAAATTAAGTACCAGTTACGCACTGGGGTCGATGTAATCGACTTAATCCGTTTGTCTGTCCTTGTTTGTCCTCTCTGTGTGTAGCCCCTTGTGGGTAGTAAAGAAATAGGTATTTCGTATGCCGCTACGTTCTGAATTCAAATTCCGCCGAGGTCGACTTTACCTTTCATCCTTTCGGGGTCGATTAAATAAGTACCAGTTACACACTGGAGTCGATGTAATCAACTTAATCCCTTTGTTTGTCCTTGTTTGTTCCCTCTATGTTTAGCCCCTTGTGAGCAATAAAGAGATAAGAATGAGTACCAGTCATTCACTGCGGTCAAGGTGATAGGATTTCCCTTCCTTTCTAAATTGTTTGTCTTGTTCCAAAATTAGTTTTTCGCGCTTTTCTGTGTCTTTCGTTTATGTTCTATATTTTCTTTCATAACATTCTTCTTTCTTTGACTTCTTCCAGTTCAGCGCCGGTGGGGTTCGAACGTCGTTCTTTGCGCAGAGAACATAAATAAATACCAGCATTTTAATATTTAGCTATGTTCTTTTAGAAATGGATGTGTGTGCGTGCATATATTTATGCATACGTATATGTATGTATAAATGTATATAGTTATTTCAAAAACGGAGCAAAGGAAAGAAAAAAAACAACAACAATGTGAAGACGTAACACATGCAAAGTATTAATAAGATACTCGGAGAAAAGAGTGGTTGTATTACGTTTCGAGCATAGCTCTTCATCGGAAACAGGAAACATAGGAAAGTCCCAAGGAAAAGGAAGAAGTGGGTAAGATCGTCAGTGGTTCATGTGTAGTTACATTTTTGAAATCACACATACGTATATGCATATATGTATGTGTGTATGTAAGCATGTGTGAGTATGTACGTACGTAAGTATGTATATCTTCATATCTATATACATGTTAAATATTTGTATATATATATACCTGTGTACGTACACATGCATGCACACACACGCACACACACGCACAAACACACTCACACACACGCACACAAACACAAACACACTAACATCAATGGTGATAATGGAGAAATATTTTAGCCTGGCGTGTTGAAAATTCTTTATTAATCCTATTATTAAAGTGCCACTTATAGACATTTAAGTATTATCTATAAATGTTTGCGGATAAACCTTTTATTGCAAGAAAACTTGTTTTCAATGTCCATCGTGTGTTATTTAAAACTATTGCTGACACGCGTGTCATCGGCCAATCATCACTGATCTAGGATATTAAATATTACTTTTTAAAATAGGCTTAAGGTTCTAAATTTGGTGGAAGGTGGGTGGAGCTATATTTGTTAGCATTAATTTTTACTATTAGTTCAAGTCCATGAATATGGTGGGAGGAGCTATAGATGATGATATTAATTGATAAAATATTTGGTGGGAGGTTCAATAGTCGATTTATATTAATAATGTTAATTCAAGGATAGGCAGCGAGCTGGCAAGATCATTAGTACGTTGTGCAAAATGCTTAGCAGCATTCCATCTGTCTTTACGTCCCGAGTTCAAATTCCGCCGAGGCTGACTTTGCCTTTTATCCATTCGGTGTTGATAAAATAAGTACCAGTTGAGTATTGAGGTCGATGCAATCAACTTGCCTCAACCCCGAAATTGCTATGTTAATATTTGAAACCAATATTAGTTCAAGAGCTTGAATTCGGTGACGATGATATTAATTTTTAACGTAAGCACAAGACCCTATATTGGGTGGGCGGGGCCTTAAGCGATATTGATTTTTAACATAAGCTCAAGGCCCTAAATTTAGTGGGAGGGGTTATAGGTGATGGTATTAATTTTTAATATAAGTTCAAAATCCTAAATCTGCTGGAAAGGGCTACACGTAATGACATTTATTTTTAATATGGGTTCAAGGCCCTAAATTTGGTGAGAGGTACTACAGAAGTTGTTATTAATTTTTGATATGGTACCAAGCTCCTATATTTGAGAGGAAATATTATAGTCGATTATAATGGTTTCTAATTTAGGAACAAGGCCACAGATATCAGGAAAAGATTATGTTGAATCCAGTACTTTATTGATATTAATTATATATCGCTCTCTTGAGAATGCAAGGCAAAACCGACTTCGGTTGAAAGCGGTCGATAGATCACACACGCTAGACTGGGCAAATAAGAGAGAATTTACTTGATTGGTGAACCTGTTAGAAACACCAGGCATGTCATCAGTAAATTACACCCTAGCGTCACACATAACGCACATTATATAATGATATAAATGTTCTAGGACGAAACTAAAAGAAAAAGCAACAATAGTAACAATATACACTCCGAAGCCATCGAGGTAGTCTCGATGCAGTCTCTTGACTTGAAACCAGATCAAGAAGATTTTTAATTTCTCACACCGCCTTATGAGAGATATATATGTCGAAACACAGCAAACTTGCCAGCGTTCATTTCATCATATACACGGTAGTCACATTCGGTTAAAATGGCTTATTGATGTGTTTTGTTTCTCCCCCCCCCCTGATGAGATGATTACATTGTTTTACATCATTTTATTCCCTCAGGAATAATACCAATGTTTTCTTCGAAACATATGTCAGAAGTATAAAGATTTGAATACGACCTGCGTTTAAGTCCACTTAATTTTATATATATATATATATATATATATATATATAGATAAGAAAGTTTGTTTGGTAAAGCACGTTGGTGAATATATAAGAAAATAGTAAAGAGTGAAAAAACGACAGAAGGCTTAAATGTTAAAAAATATATATATTTGCGTCAAAATGTCTGGAGAATATTGGAAAAAAATTTTTCCTCCTTAAAATGACATAATTTTATAATTTTTAAATTTTTAAAAATTATAAAATTATGTCATTTTAAGGAGGAATTCTCCAGACATTTTGACGCAAATATATATATTTTTAACATTTAAGCCTTCTGTCGTTTTTTCACTCTTTACTATTTTCTTATATATATATATATATATATATATATATATATATAAAAACAAATTCAAAATGCGATAAAATAAAATAATTATTATCGCTGGTGTTTCTAGCACCGGCCATATATTATTCATATATAAGTAGATTAAAGGCGAAGTATGTACTAGAAACACAGAAGCTAGATAAATTTAGTGAAATGAAGATAAAAACTTTTACTAACTCTGTTCATCTTAGACTGCAGTTTCGCCTTGTTCATCAATAAAAATAATATTTATTTACTCAGGTAGGCTCTTCAGTAAGATTCCTGTTATTATGAAGCGCAACTCGATAGACGCATGTGCGTCTAATAATTTGCTCTTTCTAACTAATCAGATCACTGCGCAGACGCAGAACGAACCCGACAAACTAGGGATTTCTGGTATATAGTCTAACGCTCAAAATTTATCGAGAAATATGTAAACAAATTCAAAATGCGATAAAATAAAATTAATTATTATCGCTGGTGTTTCTAATATATGGATCTAAGACTTTTCGTCTAAAACACTTTGATCTAATGGACTGAAGAGTTTTGGTCTAAAGTGACGTTTTTGTCTAAATGTGACATTTTTGTCTAAATGCCCTTTAGTATAAAGATATTTTTGTCTATAGAATCTGAGAAAAAAATTTAAAAGATCTAAATAACTATACTCTGATAATCTTTATTGTCTTTAGACGAAAATGCTTAGACGAAAGTGTCTTCAGATGAAAATGCTTTTAGACCAAAGTGGTTTAGGAGTGGCTGTGTGTCAAGTAGCTTGCTTACGAACCGCATGGTTCCGGGTTCAGTCCCACTGCGTGGCACCTTGGTCAAGTGTTTTCTATTATAGCTTCGGGCCGACCAAAGACTTGTGAGTGGATTTGGTGGACGGAAACTGAAAGCAGCCCGTCGTATATATGCGTGTGTGTGTATATGTTTGTGTGTCTGTTTGTCCCACCAACATCGCTTGACAACCGATGGTGGTGTGTTGACGTCCCCGTAACTTAGCGGTTCTGCAAAAGAGACCGATAGAATAAGTACTAGGCTTATAAAGAATAAATCCCGAGGTCGATTTGCTCGACTAAAGGCTGTACTCCAGCATGGCCGCAGTCAAATACCTGAAACAAGTAAAAGAGTAAAAGAGTAAAGAGAGTTAGACCAAAGCATTTTAGACCAAAGTGCCGTATCCCTTATATATATACACCGTCAGTGGATCATATATCTGAAAAAGAAACTCACTCTAAAACTTAGGGCGGACATATATTTAACTTCATATGTATGTATGTCAATGTGTGTGTGCGCGTGCGTAGTGTGTGTGTGTCAGCCTGGGTGTGTGAGAGTAGTATTGGTTGAAAAAGCAGAATGTTAAAATAATATTATTACTATTATATTTCATTAAGTATTTTCTTCCTCAAAGGTGATCAGGGAGCGGAGAGTTCAAATCTCTTCCAAGAAGGGGGATGGGTGAATGGCTATAATGATGATGAAGAGGAAGAGGAAGGGGAGAAGGATGACAACGACGACGACAACAATGACGATGATGATGATGAGGATGAGGAAGAGGAGGAGGTGAAGGAGGAAGAGCAGGAGAATGTCAAGCATATTAACTAATGATAACAATATGAAGTAAAAAAAGAACAAAACAATAAAAAAACACGTGAATATGACAAAATGACTAAGATGGACATAATTTGGTGATGAAGACAGAACTAATAATAATAATAATAATAATAATAAATAATGGTAATGATAATGATAATGATGACGAGAGGAAGAGAAGGAAGGAAGAGGGGGTAGAAGAGGAGAAAGAGGAAGAAGAGAGGAGGAGGTGTGAGGGGAATCTTTTATTTGCCACAGGGGCATAGATGAAGGCTATAATAATAATAATAATAATAATAACAACAATGATAATAATAATAATAATAATAATAATAATAATAATAATAATAATAATAATAATAATAATGATAATAATAAAACAATAGCGATAATAACAACAACAACAACAACAACAACAACAACAACAACAACAACAACAATAATAATAATAATAATAATAATAATAAGAAGAAGAAGAAGAAGAAGAAGAAGAAGAAGAAGTAGCGGCTGAATGTCCACTTAGATATGTGATGCATGCTAGATGTTAATAGGATGATAACATGATTAATATTTCCTCTCGTCTTTTAATAAATCACTCATGCCTGGTACATTGGTCGTAGAGATGTTGCTGTAGTGGTGGTGGTAGTAGCAGTGGCGGTGGTGGTAGTGGAGGTGGCGGTGGTAGTGGTGGCATTAGTACTTTTGTAATTGATTATGTGATTGTTGCTGTTGTTGTTTTAATGGTGTTGGTAATTGGTGGTACTGTAGTAGTACTTGTTAGCGTTGTTGTTGTAGTTGTTATTCAGGGTGTTGGGGATTGTGTTATTGTTGAGCCCATAAAATAGGATTTGACTACACTTCCATTTAGAGCACAATTTAAGCTATCTTTTCGTGGAAGAAGATTTATGTTCCTATAACCTGTGTTAATTCTGTAACCCTTTTCAATAGAAGATAAGAAAGTTCATTTTCTGCACTTAATGCTTTGGGAACCAGACAAAAATTGCTGCAGCTCGGCTGGGATGTGTTACCCACCTTCCATATTCACCAGATATTGCTCCTTTGGATTTCCACTTATTCAGGTCTCTGCAGAATAATCTTAATGGTAAAAATTTCAATTCCCTGGATGACGTAAAAAGATACCTTGATGAATTCTTTGTCATGAAACCACCTCAATTCTGGGAAGAGGGTATTTTCAAGTTAGAGTAAAGATGGAGACACATTGTGCAACAAAATGGTTCATATTTGGTTGATTAAAAATGTAATGGCAAGTATTTAATGACCTTTTTCTTTCCTTTAAAAATCGGCACGAACTTTCCGGACAACCCAATACATCGGGCGACTATCTAGGGGCTCCTTCATCAACGCATTGTCGATGTTTCTCACTGGCGATAGTATTGGTGATGATGATGATGATAGTGGTAATGTTATTAATGGTAAAGTACAAGTTATAGTTTAACCCCAGGTCGGTCCAATTCAGTAGACCTACGACCAAAAGCACCTCACCAGTGACCAATCCATCATTTTTTCACTTATATATCTAATATTATGTTGAACTTGTTGCTTAGATTCAGAGATTCTCTTACAGATATGGTTCTTATACAGAGAGTGATAGAACCAAGAAAGAAAAATCAACAATGAGGTTAGAAGAATCGCAGTCAATGAGATATGTCGAGAGCAAAATGTATATTCTGGTGAGAAAGGGCTGGGAAAGAGTGATTCAAAATGGGTTATAAAAACAAAATTTATGTTAGCACAGTTTACGAATTAAGCTTTTGTGTTCGCCAACATGTTCTTCCAACTCATATTTAATCTTTCTCTAATCTTTCCATCTTCCGCTCAGTATAACATCTCATCTTTCTATCTACATTCCAAATGCGCAACAAGAAAGTAAAAAAAATCAGTTGCTTGGTTTTCTGTATATTGCGAACTGGAGCGAATTACTGATATCTCTAGCGGACGGGTGTTCACCACTGACGATGGACATAAATAGCCCGAAACCCTACAATATGGTGATCCCGTTGTCTGCTAGATAATGGTAAGGCGGCAAGTTAGCAGAAACGTAGCACGCCGGGCGAAATGCTCAGCAGTATTTCGTGTCTTTACGTTATGGGTTCAAATTCCGCCGAGGTCGACTTTGCCTTTCATCCTTTCGGGCTCGATTGATTAAGTACCAGTTACGCACTGTGGTCGATATAATCGACTTAATCCGTTTGTCTGTTCTTGTTTGTCCTCTCTGCGATTAGCCCCTTGTGAGCAGTAAAGAAATAGGTATTTCGTCTGCCGCTACGTTCTGAGTTCAAATTCCGCCGAGGTCTACTTTGCCTTTCATCCTTTCGGGGTCGATAAAATAAGTACCAGTGGGGTCGATATAATCAACGTAATCCGTTTGTCTGTCCTCTCTGTGTTTAGCCCCTTGTGGGCAACAAAGAAATAAGAAGGGTTCGCTCCCACGCTTGTAATATATACTGGGTGCTGATTGCATCGATAACCAACTGGAGGAGGCTCTTCCTGGGGTTAAAAACTGTAGTAACGTCGGTTCCACCTATGGAACAGCCATATTGATGTGGTGATAAGAATCACTTATACACGCACATATTGAATATATATTCGCATGACAACAAGTGCGAGTGCCATACGTAACATCATCTCTAGATCTTGCAACCCTCTGTGTGTGCACGCACGTGTGTGCACGTGTATGTGTGCGTGTGCTTGTGAAGACATATGAGTTAGTAACCCAACTTCCATTACCCGTATACATGTATGACACCACGTACCTATGAATGCATATTATTATGTCAGCTATTTGTATGTATACATGTGTGTGAGGTTATGTATAAACATCTAACAAACTGCCTGACTGCGATCGATTTATATGCGCATATGTGCAGATGCGTGGGTGTGTTTATGTATGTGCATGCATGTGTGAATAATGCTATTGAAAGGTTGCCTAATGCGGTGACTGTTAGCCTCACTAAAATCAGTCCTGTACTTCAAAATGACAGATTTTTCTTTCATCCCTTCTCGTCCCAACACTTCATTTTTTTTCTTAACCTTATCCTATCTCCCCTCCTTCATTACTCTCAGCCAAATTTATTTTCATTCTCTCTAATAACTCCTTTCTCTTTGACCATTTTCTTCCCAAGATTGCGTGACAATTTATTCTCTGTCATTCCCTGTCAGTCTCTTTTGTGTCCACGCCTTCATGGACTACGGACAAAGAAAACCTTTTCTCGCTCGTTGAAAAAAAAAAGAACATTACCCGAAACGTCAAAGACCTTTCTTTCAACAGCACACGAACTTAAGATGCCATACCAATAAATGTTTCTGTTCTCCTTTCGTGATTGCTTTTTTCTCTTTCTTTCTCTCCTTTCCTTCCATCCTTCCTTCCTGCCTTCCTTCCTTCCTTCCTTCCTTCCTTCCATCCTTTGTTTCCTTTCTTCCTTTCGCTTTGGCTTTTCCCTCTGTCGTTGTTCAGAAAATATTTTGTACTTACAGAAAATTTCTGTACCCTACTCTCTCTTTCTCTCTCCCTCTCTCCCTCTCTTTCCCGTTCTCTCTTTCTCTCTCTCTTTCTTTCTTTCCCTCTCCCTCCCCTCCTCTCTCTCTTTCTCTCACCTTCTGTCTCTCTCTGTGGCATTTTCCCTTTCACTCTCCATATAGGGTTTTAAGCCAGCATCCGTTTCTCTTTTATGTAACTTTCTTCTTGTCTTTCTATTAATTTATCTTTCTTGACATGAAGTGTTATGCTTTGCCTCTTTGACAGTTATAGAATAACCTTTATCGGGGAGAATCGGTGGTTGAGTGCTTCAGTGGCTGATCAATCATTCGTTTATTCAATCACATCTAATCTAAGGCTACAAAAGAGAGAAAAAAAACAACAAAATAAAAACAAAAGCATTCACCAAACGACTTAAATACACCGCTTCACTTTAAAGATACTACACCATAGTGGCTGTATGGTAAGAAGCTTTCTTCCCCAACTGCATGTTCCCGGGTTCATTCCACAGGTGTTCTTGAGCAAGTGTCTTCTACTATTGTCTTGGACCGACCAAAACCCCGTGAGTGGATTTGGGAAACAGAAAATGAAAGAAGCCCGTCGTTCCCTAATATATATATATATATATATATATTATATAATATATATATATATATAGGAATAAAAATTATATATAAGAAACAAGAACGTGAAATACACAAAAAGGGACGAACACAGAAAAACAGACGGGTCATTCGAAGCCTTTAATCTTCATTCAGAAACCGGATCATCATAGCAAATTTCGGCTGATTAATATCTGATATTTCTCCAACGCGGCCAGCCCCAAGGAAAACTAAGCTGTGAGCATTAGATTTCTTGGAAAAAGAACGAATGTAAACGCAAACAGGGACGAATATAAATACAAAGAATGAAAACAAAAATAAAAAAACAAGAATGGTTAATAACAGGATAACAGCAGGTGTCTTACGACTTTAGACAAAATGAGACAAATATAACTTATCTAGCAGGCGTGTTTGGAAAATTGCCTTTTCGGCAGAGGGGGAACGATGTTGAGCGGGCCGCGGTCACCAACGAAATGGCTTGTTAAGCAGCAGGTCACAACAGGGTAGAGAGAGAGAGAGAAAGAGAGACAGAGAGAGAAGGAATTAAAGAGGGTGGAAGACAGAGGGCGCCGAGGATTGACCAGGTCACGTGAGAATAAGAGAGAGAGAGAGAGAGAGAAAGAAGGAATTATATATATATATATATATATATATGTATGTATGTATGTATGTATGTATGTATGTATGTATGTATGTATGCATTTATGTGTATGTGTCTTTATGTCTGTGTTTGTCCCCACCCCACACCATCGCTTGACAATCGATGTTGGTGTGTTTATGTCCCCGTAATGTAGTGGTTCGACAAAAGAGATCGATAGAATAATTACTAAGCTTACAACGAATATGTCCCAGGGTCGATTTCTTTGACTAAAAAGTCCTTTAGGGAAGTGCTCCAGCATGGCCGCAGTCAAATGATTGAAACTATTAAATATACTATACCACACTACTTTAAAACCACCAGTGATATCAAACGCACTGAAAGAGACCCCCTTCGGCACTGGCGTAGCTGTCGGGACGGTGGGGGGCTGCAGGGGCAATCCGCCCCGGGCGGCACATTTGGGTCTGCTGTAGGCAATATGTGTTTTTTTGTGGGGTCCGAGGGCAGCAATAAATAAATAATAAATAAATAAATAAATGCCCATCCCGAAATATAACAAATCTGTTTCAACACATGGTTTCACATCAAGAATCCTGCAACAAAAATTCATAAACGTATTTCTTATCTTGATTTATTTATCGTGCATGGCCGCTCTCCAGCCACGTGGTTTCAGGTTTAGTCTTCCTGCGCGGCACCTTGGGCAAGTGCCTTCTACTATTGTCCCGGGTCAACCAAATCTTTGTGCGTGGATTTGGTAGATGGAAACTGCGTGGAAGTTCGTTGCATATGTGCGCGTGTGTCTTTGTATTTGCGCCCCACCACCGCTTGAAAACCGGTATGGGTTTCTTTACTTCCTTGTAACTTAGTGGTTCGACAAAAGCAACTCATGGAAAAGTATTAGATTTAAATATAAGTATTGGGATCGACTTGTTCGATCAAACCTTTCAAGGCGGTGCCCTGAATCTATTAAAAACGAAACGATCAAAGATATGAAAAAAAATTCATGAATGGCGTGTTTTTCAAAACTCTCATGCATTTAGTATTCGGTTTTAAAAATCACGAATCGTATTTTTAAAAGTCTTCAGTGTACCGTGATATCCCTCGGGGCGTAATTTGAGAGCGGCTGCGTCAAACATTACATCACGTTACCCTTTCGTTCCCACATTTCTGTTAAAACACACTTTGTTTCAATTAATTTTAAAATACTGAAAAATTTAGTAAAATATTTCTGTCGTTACTACGCTCCTGTTTGGAACACATTAACACGAAATTTTGATGGTGGATTTAGATTCAGATCATTAAAAGAGGAAGTTTGTGTCATAGAATCAGAGGTGGTCTCAAGCGGTTTGACATCAAAGACTTTAATCTCATCATACGGCGTTGAATACGCCACACCACAACGTACGACACCACATGAAACGAGTCTCACTATTACACTATTATAGAAGGTACACACTAACACACAGTGGCAAAATGTGTACCCTGCCATTACATCCCTTACAACGTATGCGCGTGTTCAGCGTATATCTCAGTATGTATACATGTGAGTATGCAAGCAGCGAGCGTGCGTGTGTGTGTAAGTATGTGAGTGTGTGTGTGTGTGGTGTGGTGTGTGTGTGTGTGTGTGTGTGTGTGTGTGTTTGTGTTTGTGTGCGTGTGTGTTATGAGCTCCCGGAATTGTATATTTATCGTCTGCTATTATCACTAATGTCTTGTAGATAACGGAAAACTCCGTTCATAATGAACCGTTACATCCGTTTGTCAGCTTTTTTACTGAGTATTTTTGTACGTGTGTACGTGTGTACGTGTGTACGTGTGTACGTGTGTACGTGTGTACGTGTTGTACACACTTTTATCTTTCACTTGTTTCAGTCTTTGGACTGCGACCATGCTGGAGCACCGCATTGAAAAGCACAGTCAAACAAATAGACCTTAGTACTTATTGTATTTATTCCTATTTTTAAGCTTGGCACTTATTTTATCGATATCTCTTGGCGAACTGTCACGGGAACGTAAACAAACCAACAGGGATCTTGGTGAGACGGAAAGATTCCCCCCACCAAAAAAAAAAAACCCCAAAAACCT
>NC_043002.1:20859420-20876920 GCF_006345805.1 Octopus sinensis
ATGTATGTATGTATGCATGTATGTATGCATGTATGTATGCATGTATGTATGTATGCATGTATGCATGTATGTATGCATGTATGTATGCATGTATGTATGTATGCATGTATGTATGTATGCATGTATGTATGTATGTATGTATGTATGCATGTATGTATGTATGCATGTATGTATATGGTATGTATGTAGTATGTATGTATGTATGTATGCATGTATGTATGCTGTATGTATGCATGTATGTATGTATGCATGTATGTATGTATGCATGTTATGTATGTATGATGTATGTATGTAGCATGTATGTATGCATGTATGTAGTATGATGTATGTATGCATGTATGTATGCATGTATGTATGTATGTATGTATGATGTATGCATGTATGTATGCATGTATGTATGTATGTATGTATGTATGCATGTATGTATGCATGTATGTATGCATGTATGTATATGATGTATGTAGTATGTATGTATGATGTATGATGTATGTATGTATGTATGGTATGTATGTTATGCATGTGTATGCATGTATGTATTGTATGGATGTATGTATGCATGTTATGTATTGCATGTAGTATGTATGTGTATGTATGTATGTAAATGTATGTATGTATGCATGTATGATGTATGCAAGTATATGTATGTATGTATGTATGTATGTATGTATGTATGTATGCAGTATGTATGTATGTATGGTATGTATGTATGTATGTTCTGTATGTATGTATGTATGTATGTATGTATTTGTATGTATGCATGCTGTATGTATGCATTTGATATGTATGTATGTATGTATGTATGTATGATGTATGTATATGTATGTATGCATGTATGTATGTATGTATGTATGTATGTATGCATGTATGTATGCATGTATGTTGTATGTATGTATGTATGTATGCATGTATGTATGCATGTATGTATGTATGTATGTATGTATGATGTATGTATGTATGTATGTATGCATGTATGTATGCATGTATGTATGCATGTATGTATTATGCATGTATGTATGTATGTATGTATGTATGTATGTATGCATGTATGTATGCATGTATGTATGTATGTATGTATGTAGCATTGGAGCATGTATGTATGTATGTATGGTATGTATGTATGTATGTAGTATGTATGCATGTATGTACGAATGATGTATGTATGTATGTATGTATGCATGTATGTATGAATGTATGTATGCATGTATGATGTATGTATGCATGTATGTATGTATGTATGTATGTATGTATGTTGTATGTATGTATGCATGTATGTATGCATGTATGTATGTATGTATGTATGTATGTATGTATGTATGTATGTATGTACATTTGTGTACATATTTGTAAGAGTGTGTGTGTACGTATAAGAGATAACTATTTTGGCAAGAGGAAGAGGAAGACTTGTTTGGCAATCTGAGCTGGCTGCATTGAAGACATTTTCTGACTTCTGATAGCCGGAAGCTGACAGGAAATGAACAATTGTATACGTTGAATCATGGGATACCATGATACGTCTTTTGTAAACTGCTAGACTGATTGGACTTCCGATTGTTGATGAGAGATTTAGGAATTAGACTGAAGCAAAACGCAAGTAAGATGTAGTCAGAATGACGTAGAAACTTTTCATACAATCACGAGTATAATGGTGTGTGTAGGTGTATGGCGAGTGTGAGTGAGGAACGGATAGATGGACGGAGATTAGGAGAAGAGACGGTGGAAGAAAAACAGAGAGCGTCAATGATAAGAACAGTAAATCTGAGTGAATGAATATATGTGCGCTGGCTCTTGTGTGTGTGTGTATTAATTATATATATAGTTAACAGATGAAATCCAGAGATTCTCAATATTGAAAAAAAAAACTAGTAGCACTCAAATGATACAGACTTAAACTTCGATGTCTTTACAGCGAATAAATTCCACAGGATAAAGAATGGCTAAAAGAGGGATCAAGGTGAGCAGATATGGAGGAAATTATGCAGATAAACAAATTTGAGATATATTTATCTATTTTTTTCCGCATAATTGCCTTTAAATTTATATTATACATATTACACACATTTATATATATAATATATATATTACCATATACATGATATATATATTATTTATATATACTTATACCTTATATATATATGTATGTAGTATGGGTGGGTGGTGGATATATAGTGTTTGTGTGTGGTGTCTGGCATATATATGTATATATACATATATATATATATACCTATATATATATATATATATATATATATTATAATATATATTATATTATTAATATATATATTATATATATATATATATATATAATATATATTATATATATATATATATAGTATATATAAAATACAAAATGGGACAAGAACACAAAACATCCGGGACAGCTAGGTGATAAAAAAATGGGACACAAAAAACATCAGATAGACGATACGAAGAAAAAAGACGGGTCATTCGAAGTTTTCTTTCCTCAGTCAAGCACCAGATTATCCTCGCAATTTCGACTGATTAGAGTATTGACTGTCGGAAGAAAGATTACTCGATACAGAAGTAGACATTAATAACAATTTTATATTGATCGAGTCGGTCCCTCGTTATTTTGAGTTTCACCTATGGTTGCGCAGGGTTTTCAGGCAACTTTTAACTTGTCTGAAATCCTGTGTCCCCACAGAAAATAACTCAGAGTAGCATGACAGTGACTGGATAAAGTAAAAATTTTATCTATCTATCTATTCCTATCTATCATCTATCTATCTATCTATTCTATCTATCTATCTATCTATCTATCTATCTATAATCTGTATGTCTGTCTGTCTGTCTGTGTCTGTTGTTCATGGTCTGTCTGTCTATCTATCATCTATATCTTCTATCTATCATCATCTATCTATCTATCGATCTATCTTCTTTATCTATCTATCTATCTATCTATCTATCTATCAATCTATAATCCAAGACAATTACAAAGATTGTAGAGACTGGTGCACCTTCCAATTTTTCTTAGATATAATAGCATAATTGGTTTAAATGACCAACATGTGCTTCTGTTGCACAGGGACTGTGCAGTTGCATATGCAACCCACAATATTCTGCTATGCACCTTTAATCAGTGTCTTTCCAGGAGCGTGGTCCGGAACGAACTGAATTTATTTATGCGTGGATAGCTTATTTATTTATCTATTCATTTTTTTACTGTGGTTTTAAAATACAAAAAGAAAGTGAAGGAGAAATGCTAGAGCTACAACATTCAAGATTTTTACTTCATATCTAGATAGAAAGTAAATTCTGTAGCCATATCAAGCTTCAGTATCTCCTCTTCACTGTCTCATTGTATCTAAAATTATAAAGAAATAAGTTAACCACGCATACATATATTCAGTTGACAGGCGCATTCCTATCTGGCCAAGCTATCATCAATTTCTTCAGATATCATTTGAAGAGGAAAGTGAGGGTAGAGAAGGAGGTGCTGCCTTCTAGTGGGTTTATCAAAAGGTGCACGCGTGTGGCAAGACTGCAGGAGGAAAGAAACTGGAAGCTGGCACTTTCCATGTCTTGGGGATAGCAGAGTAATCCAGATCTTTTGCATGGGGTTTACCCCCAGCCCTACCCCGAATTACTCTCATTGGACTGTCCTGCTATTGGAGATTCTGTTTGTTTATTACCCTGCACGCGTAAGCGAAAGCAGTGTATTGTAATCATTGGTCTTTGTCTGTTTATCTGTATGTTTGCAAAATTACCGGAAAACGGCTGAACGGATTCTCATCACATTTGGCAGAAACACTCATTGGGTGAGTGGCTCGAAATGATGAACATTTGGTTTGATTATCTTAAAAAATAAAAAAATTTTTTTAATCGAACTTACACGTTTCCCGATAAGCAAGTGGGCATATCTTGTTCACTTTCTTTTTCATATGAATCGACCCTCGTCTGCGGGTGTATAGATCATGGTGTACCTATGCGTATACACAAATGTGGGTGCATACATGCATGCATAAATACATACATAGATATGCGACTCTGTATGTGTGTGCGAAGTGATGGATTCGGGGGTATCGTTTATTTACGATCTGATTCTTATTTTCACCTATAATGGTGATACTTAAAAACAATTTTGAAAAAAAAAATCGTACCTACACATTTCTCGATAAGCAAGTGATCATATTATTTTTCTCACTTTCTTTTTTTATATGAATCGACTCTCGTCTACGTGTGGGTGTTTATCTATGCTTGTGTGAGTTTTTATGTATGAGTATGTCCGAGTATATGTGTGATTAAATTGTATATTATATGTAGATGATTTTGTTTATATATACGCATATATGTGTGCGTATACGTATGTGTGTGTACCTTTAGGTATATAACATTAAAATCACCTACATTATATATCTAATTTAAATACGCACATACAAATACACACACACATGCATAACACTGAAACACATACGCACGCACACACACAAACACACACACACAAACACACACACACAAACACACACACACAAACACACACACACACACTTAAAAATGTTTACGTTTTAGACCGATAATGGTGTTTTAAGTGTACCGGGGAAAATTAATAAACGGAACGACAGAAAACATTTACAAGAAGAAGAGGAGGAGGAGAAAAAGGAAGAGTGATTGAAGCTGGATTGTGTGCTTAGTTGTAAAAGGGTATCAGTGAAGGGAGGAGGGCCTGATATGGCCGAATTCAAAAGATCAGACGTCAAGGGTTGTTTAGACTACAGTAAATATAGCATTAAAGAAAAGGGAAACTACCATATGTATGTTATGTATGTATGTATGTATGTATGTATGTATGTATGTATGTATGTATGTATGTGTGTATGTGTGTATGTATGTACGGATGTATGTGTGTATGTATGCGTGTGTATGTATGTATGTATGTATGTATTCAAGTATACCTGCATATTTATATATAGTATATATATATAATTTATATATATATATATATATATATAACTTACGTGTGTGTTATCTATCTATCTATCTATCTATCTATCTATCTATCTATCTATCTATGTATTATATATATATACACTTATGTGTGTGTATATGTATATTTATATGTACATACATGTGTGTGTGTGCATATATAAGTATATACTTACATGAGTGTGTATATGTGTGTGTGTGTGGGTATATATAAAGCAAAACTATAGAAAAAATAACACAACAAAAAATAAATGCGAGCACAATATTTAAGTTTAACTAAGGAAGCAAATTTGCTGACTTATCGCATCTTTTCCGGTTGTTTATAAACTAACGCTAAGTGTTGCTCATAGATAACATGACTGGCCAAAAACAAATAGTACCGCCTCACAAGATGAACGAGTGAATGAATGAATGACTGAATGAATGAATGAATGAATGAATATACGAACAATATTTATAGAATGCTAAAATAGCATTAAATCTCGGACACGGTAAAATTGTTTAGTAATTGGGCATGACGAAAATAAGGAAATGATACTGTGGTAATATGAGTGAAAGTTCAGTGGCGGCGTTGTTTTTTGCGGTCATGAAATAAATGTTATTGAGCTTTTAAAATAAAACCAAGAAAAAAAAAAGAAAAGAAAATGTTAATGTAGCTGGCCGAACTGTATATCTGAAATCTGAGCAGTAATACAGTTATTATTATTATGGAGTTCTATAGGAGATTGTGGAGGGAAAGAGCGACAATGTCCTCGGGGAAACTATGGGCGTCGAGAGGGATCAATTAACTGGTCTTTTCCGGACGACTTTCGGGCAGGGGCCTATAGATAACTTCTAGAAATCCCTAGCCTGGCAGTGTTACTAGGGAGCTCTGCCGGTTCGAGAGAAGCTCTACAGACACGGAAGTAATGTTAGAGGGACCTGTCCGAGGTGTGCGCAGGGTGGCGAAACCTTCTTGTATGCACTCGTCCAGTATCTGTGCATTACTGACTTGTGGAGCTTTGTCGAACAGTTGTCATCGTGTGTAAGATGGATCCAGTTATCAACTAAGTCCATCGTGAGGATCGCCCCGCCGCCTTCCTTTGACCAGGAAGGAAAGGCAGTTTTCTTCTGTCTATAGGCTATGGCGAAGAAGGTTCTGTGGTGGACGAAATTGAAAGGCCTGAAGACATACTTTCTTCTTTGGCCAAGCCCCCATCAACTTTTTCAAGTTCCACTTGAAAAGGAAAGGGAGAATAGAGAAGGAAGTTCTTCCTCCAGTAAATTTATTGAAAGGTGGGTGCCTGCTGAGGTGCATCTGGTGGTCGAGATAACATGTGTAGGGTTCCTCGGTTGTCCCTGTGAGAAACTTTCCCCTTTGGGGAATTATTATCATTGTTTAATTCTTTTGTTAATTGCTTTTGTTATTTATGGTATATACGGCATCGTTCACCACTCTACTTGTTTTAACTGCTCTTCTGTTTTAACTGTTGTATTACTGCATCAAACCCGTTCTTCCGTATTTCTTCTCTAATTTTTCTCGGTCGGTCATCCCCGAAAGGATGAAAGGCAAAGTCAACCTCGGCGGAATTTGAACCCAGAACGTAGCGGCAGACGAAATACCTATTTCTTTACTACCCACAAGGGGCTAAACACGGAGAGGACAAACAAGGACAGACAAACGGATTAAGTCAATTACATCGACCCCAGTGCGTAACTGGAACTTAATTTATCGACTGCGAAAGAATAAAAGGCAAAGTCGACCTCGGCGGAATTTGAACTCAGAACGTAGTGGCAGACGAAATACGGCTAAGCATTTCGCCCGGCACGTTGATGCTTCTGCCAGCTCACTGCCTTTCTTTGTTTGTATTTGTATAATATTGTATGTATAAGTGTGCATGCTTGTATGTGCGTGTGTGTGCGTGTGCGCGCGAGCATGCGCCCGCGTGTTTACCGACGTGAAACTGCGCCGAAGTGTGTTTCTTTATATCAAAATTAAACTTGGTCATTCGATAAAGAGAGGTCGATAAAATAAGGAGCAAACGGAAACAAGTTTGATATAACAAACTAAAACCCTCCATGAGTGAAGTGCTCCAGCATAGCCGCAGTCCGATAACTAAAACCAATAGAATAATCTACAGCTATTTTCTACTATATGTTTATTAGTATGTTTAGGCCGGTTCAATGACCAGTTGCTCTGGAGTTTCCTCAGCCTAGAGCTGTTTCTTCAGGTAGGTATTGAGTTGTCTGATGAACTGATTAGCAGAATCTCTCAAGCAACAATCTAATAGATCGGGCTACATAAACGCTATGTTTGTATTAAGTACTTCTCTCGTTACCCACCAGCAATAATGTATCAATGCACACATGTATCTATATATGCACGTATATACATATATGTGTGGAGGCGCGTGGTTTAGTGCTTAGGGTGTCAGCATCATGATCGTAAGATTGTGGTTTCGATTCCTGGACCGGGCGACGCGTTGTGCTCTTGAACAAAACACTTCATTTCCAGTTGCTCCAGTCCACTCAGCTGGCAAAAATGAGTAACGCTGCGATGGACTTGGCGTCCCGTCAAGCTAGGGACCACATAGGCCATTGAAACCGGGAAACCGGGCCCATGAGCTGGCTAGGCTTTAAAAGGGCGCATTTATTACTTTTTTTAATACATATATGTGTGTTGTCATAAACATGTATATATTTATAAAGAGGCACACTCGCACACATACGCATACACATACATGCATACACACACACATATACGAACATACACACTCGCACGCGCATACACACACATACACGCAGATTCAAGAAGCATCCGCACACTTTCCGTCTACTAAATTTCACTTAGAAGGCGTTGGTTAATAACCATTCTCTTTGTAACTATATTGGTCAATGAAGCTGACCAATGCAATAATAAAGACAAGGGTGCTAGAGGCGGGGTGGGTGCGAAGAGGAAAAAGAATGTGAGTTCTTGGAAGGAAATAAAACTAGAAAGATTAAAGAAAATTTATTAATGAAACACTTGAGAAAGAATATGAATCACTCTCCTGGCTTTGATAATCAGGTTAAAAGGTTAAGACAAAAGAAAATTTAATAGCAACAAAAGATCATTGCCATGACCACGAAATAATGCGAGAAAATTGTTTCAAATGATAAATTTAAAAGAGGACAAAGACTGGTGTTGTTGTTGTTTAGCCCTAGGTCAAAGCTAATTGAGAAAACTTATGATCAAAAACGCATTTTAAGCATGGTTATCACGTCTTCCTTTCGAAAATTGCTTATCGAAGATTTCATCAACCAGTTTGAACTTCGTATTTTTATGTCAGTAAGAAGCAATTTGTAGGCGATTAGGCTGTCACTTTTACTACCGTAAAGAGGCTCTTTTGTTGACTATATACATGCATATATTATATATATATTAATATATATATAATATATATATATATATATATATATATATTATATGACGACATATACACGCACACATCTAAACGGGAATGTTATTGACTGTGATTTCGAAGTTTCGGCCAGCTAAGCAGTCTGACGATGGCTTTGACAGCCGAAACTTTGAAATCACTACCAACGACATTCTTGCTTAAGAATGATAATTTTGTACTCTATAAAATTATAGAGTAAGCCATCAGATTAATGCAAAATTGTTTTTATTATAACTGAACATGAAAACAAACATTAATACATACATACATACATACTCTTTTACTCTTTTACTTGTTTCAGTCATTTGACTGCGGCCATGCTGGAGCACCGCCTTTAGTCGAGCAAATCGACCCCGGGACTTATTCTTTGTAAGCCCAGTACTTATTCTATCGGTCTCTTTTGCCGAACCGCTAAGTGACGGGGACGTAAACACACCAGCATCGGTTGTCAAGCGATGCTGGGGGGACAAACACACACACAAACACACACATATACACACATATATATATATATATATATATACATATATACGACAGGCTTCTTTCAGTTTCCGTCTACCAAATCCACTCACAAGGCATTGGTCGGCCCGGGGCTATAGCAGAAGACACTTGCCCAAGTTGCCAAGCAGTGGGACTGAACCCGGGACCATGTGGTTGGTTAGCAAGCTACTTACCACACAGCCACTCCTGCGCCTTCAAACATTCAAACATACATACACACACACACACACACACACACACACACACACACACACACACACACATATATATATGTATGTATATATGAAGAAAAAGAAAATGGAGACTGGGAAGTAAATAATTGTTTATTATTAACATCAAATTTTATCATCTTCACTTACAGCTGTTTCATTTAATATTCAGTAAATATTAAGTAAATATTAAATTTAAATTTATATCACCTGAGCATAATATCTTCAGAGGGGGGGGGAAATATACCTTTGGATGTCTTATATGAGTTTATGGATTCATTATAGCAGACTGAATGATCGAAAGTATATATATATATTTCTGTAGTTTTCATCTGTGTATTTTTTGGCGATTTAATAAGAGATTTGACTGTTATTTCAAACAGGTAGACATACCTAGTATGTCTTTTGATTAATTTTAATCCCTCGGCTATTTAATGCTATTTTTGGCCTGCTATCGCCAGTGTCAATAATTCTGTTATTATCATTTTCAAAATAGTTACATTGGATAATAATAGAATTAATGACACCTTCGCAAATAAATTTTATATATATCTATATATATATAGCTGAAGTTGTCTGTGTGTGGCAGGTTTGGTAGCCTTCAACTAACACTATCTCCTCTGAGACCCTGCGGTGCAAGTTGACCAAAATTGAGAGTATGATAGAAGAAGGCTTGCTCTTCATTCCGTAGAAGATAAAATTCAAATCAGACCATGTTAAGACCAAAAATTATTTACATCAAAAAGGTGCTTTTTTTCTTTGAAAATCCCTATTTTTTACGATTTTTTGACAGCCGTGTCGCCATTTTTCGGTGTATTTCAACCAGAAAAATGTTCACTTAAAGAGAATAACAAGCTACATAATTTATTTCAAAAATTCCAATTCTAAAAGTACGGTGGGTGATTACACGTGGTTGAATATATAAGGAAAAAATCAGATGAAAAAACACAGAAGATTTGTCTTACAAGACTAAAGAATATATTAGAATCATTATAGCAAAAGTATAATACAATATTAAACAAAATAAGATGTTTTTCTTCCATGTTGAAAGAAAAAAAATCTTATTTTGTATAATATTGTATTATCCTTTTGCTATTATGTTTCTAATATATTCTTTTGTCTTATAAATCAAATCTTTGTTTTCATGTTATTTCGTTCCTTATATATATATAGAGAGAGAGAGATCGTTTTGGGATTTGGTTTGCAAGATTCTTTATGTGAGTTCGTGTATTCAAGTCTATTTTGTTGTGTCTAGGGAGATTCATTCTCTTTTGGTGCCTTATTATTTAACACACGCACCAATAAAGTTTCCACTCATTTACTTTATTTATCCTAAAATTTTCGCTGCGTCTTGTAACTTTTTCAACAGTCGTTGACTCTGTCGGTTATCCGAGTTGCGTTCTTTTTTTTTTTGTGCGCAAGAAAAAAAAATGATGAGTGGAAACTTTACCGTGAGTGTGGATATATATATATATATATATATATATATATATATTAAATACAGAGAGAGAGAGAGAGAGTATACATATATATATATATATATATATATATATATATATAGAGAGAGAGAGAGAGAGAGAGAGAGAGAATAATATATATATATATATATATATATATATATATATATATATATCAAGAGCACATAATATAAACAATAGCTGTTAATTAAAATCATTGGTAATTATCGAGTAGTGGCAATTTAAGCTTTAAAGAAACCCAACCTGGTTGGTTTTCTTTTCATTAGAATTTGGTAACTCGTGCATTTGCATCACTCAGCTTGTGAACTGTTGTTGGGCACAATGAAAGTTTATGTTTTGAGATTTGTAGGGAGATATCTTTTCTCTTAATTTTATATTTCCAAGCCAAATAGTAAATTTTGTGAATGGAGGATTACTTTTTGATTAATCTTGAAAGCAGTACCTCCCTCTGATAGTTATGTTAAATTATAATTGTATGTATTTTTAAGATCAAGGATCAGGGATCAATGATCAGTTATAAATATTACAGATGATGTATGGTTTCAAATAGATTTTGATAGAAGAGTCTAAACTCAGAAAACAAATTAAGTAAAAAGTGAGAAAAAAATAAAAGCACGAAACTAAGAATATTTATTAAAAAAGGAGAGAATTTACGAAAAGGAAGAAAAGATAACATCTTTTTCTAGAAGTATTAATGGAAGTTCTATAGCTCAGTTCTCATCACCCAGATCAGGGTGACTGTATTTAAGCTGGCTGTGTCCAATTCCATAACATGAACTTACTGGCGTGTTTGCAACAACTGAATATCTCGGATTTAGTGATAGATACAAGTAGTTTTTTTTCGGATATAGAGAAACCACAATTTCTGTCGTTTAAATAACGTTTACACTTTTCAACAATTCTCCACCTGATGCTATAGTTCACAGCTTTATCTTTTGGTTATTAGATACAGCTTGTTAGCGTTCTTACACACCGTTTCTTTCTTGTTCCTTAAGGAAGAGACGTGGTTGAGAATTCTTCTTTTGAATGGCCTTCAATCATACTAATATACCACTTATGTCTCATGCGTATTCGTTAACTTTCTTAGTTCCAATTTTCTGATGATAGATACTGCAATATGTTACGCCCCATTGCCTTATCCGCTCTTGATTTTTTTATGTACTAACCCCTCGTGATGTCAACTACTACCATATATCGGTTGACGAACTAGAAATATTGGTTTTAGTTAAGTAGCCACTGACGAAGAGGAGTTACCAAAACATTTAGATTGTACGTGATGTAACTTGCAGTATATATATATATATATATATATATATATATATATATATATATATATATATAGTGTGTGGGTGGTGTGTGTGGTGTGTGTGTGGTGTGTGTGTGTGTGTTGTGTGTTGTTGATGTGTGTGTGATATATATTCCATATGTGTATTTCAGTTATTTGAGTGCTAGGGTTTTAGTCGAACAAATTGACCCCTTTTTTAAACCTAGTACTATATGTATACGCACATACGCACATATACATAGATACACGCACATTAAATGCACATGTACTTATATATGTTTGGCTGTACACGCCTGAAACCGAACCCAATAAATACAGAAGAGTTTATTTGTCTGAAATTAGTGATTCGCTACTCCCAGTATCATGTTACTCACTTTGTCTCTCTTTCTCTCTTTTTATCTTTCTATCACTGCATTCATCGTTACACATCTATCTATCTATCTATCTATCTATCTATCTATCTATCTATCTATCTATCTATCTATCTATCTGTCTGTCTGTCTGTCTGTCTGTCTGTCTGTCTATCTGTCTGTCTGTCTGTCTGTCTGTTGTCTGTCTGTCTGTCTGTCTGTCTATCTACCTACCTACCTACCTATCTATCTATCTATCTATCTATCTACCTATCTATCTATCTATCTATCTATCTGTCTGTCTGTCTGTCTGTCTGTCTGTCGGTATGTCTGTCTGTCTGTTGTCTGTCTATCTATCTACCTATTATCTATCTATCTATCTATCTATCTCTCTGCTGTCTGTCTGTCTGTCTGTCTGTCTGTCTGTCTGTCTGTCATCTATCTATCTATCTATCTATCTATCGATCTAGTCTATCTATCTATCTATTATCTATCTATCTATCTGTCTGTCTGTCTGTCTGTCTGTCTGTCTGTCTGTCTGTCTGTTGTTATCTATCTATCTATCTATCTATCTATCTATCTATATCTCTATCTATCTATCTATCTATCTGTCTGTCTGCATACTTACATAAATACACACATGCACGCATACAGACACACACACACACATGCACGCATACAGACACACACAGACACACACATACATGCACGCATACAGACACACACAGACACGCACACACACATATACACACACATGCATAAACGTGCTGTATACATGAAGCGATGAAAATATATACATTACAAACACACGTGTATTACTCTTTTACTCTTTTACTTGTTTCAGCCATCCGGCTGAGGCCATGCTGGGGCACCGCATATATATATATATATATATATGAAATACAATCCCAATTAATATATGTCCAATGTACTTACACGCACGTGTTTACTGTGTATTTGTATTTATAATTCTGTGTGCGTGCGTTAGTTGGCGTATGCTTGTGAATAAACACATACAAGCACACACACACACACACACACACACACACACACAACACACACACACAAACACGTACGCACACACACAAATACACACTCACACATAATTGTATGCATGTATATATATATGAATAGTTTTGCCCTTTGTGTGTTTGTCTGAGTAGTGAATATATAGATATGTATATATACAAACGAATATACACACACGAACACATGTGTATACGTGTAACAGTGTGGGAGTATATGTGTGTTTGTCGTGTACAGATATTTTGTCACAGTTCCAAAACTGTCTGATCCTTATTTCCTCTTAAGACTTAAACAACTAATGTATCCCTTATGGTCCTTTTTATTATCAATTAACTGTTCTAAGACCAACAAACTCCCTTTTTTTATTCTACAGATGTGCTGAGATATGGGGTGGGTGGACTTCTGGTGATAGATAGGAAGGCGGCAGTGCTATGCCAATAGGGATCTGGGGTTATGGGTTTTAGTATTGCGAATTGCTGGGTTCTATTTTAATACATAACCGCCTCAGACAATGTTACGTACTTACACAAACATAAATATACGGTTACATACATACATATATACTTACATACATGCAAAAATACATACGTGCATACGTACATTAATTGTACATACATACGTACGTACATACATACATACATGCAACTTTGAACCGCAATTCCTTGAATCTTACAAGTGTCAAAAATCCAGCTTTTCGTGTGAATCTGCGTGCGTATATGTCTGTGTATACGCACGCATATATACGCATACATACATACATACACATATGTGCGTGTCTATATATAAATACGTGTGTGTGTCTGTGTATATACACATATATACATATATACACATGATTATATATATATATATATACACACACACACACATATATATATATATATGCAGTAATGTATATAATCTACACTATGTGTATATGTATGTGTATATATGTGTTTATGCATATATATATATATGTGTGTGTGTGTGTGTGTGTGCACATTCATTTACATAGCCAAAGACATATATGTGAACCTCGGAGTGTGCCTGTTCGCATGTGTGTGTGTGTGTGTGTGTGTGTGTGTGTGTGTGTGTGTGTGGTTGTGGATATATAGGGCGAACCTATATTTATCAGAAAAGGGCAGGATGCGAGAGTATATGATAGGAAGGGGTTTGAGTCTGTGACTGAAAGATGTTTGTCAGACAGAGCAATGAGTGATCTACAGAGAACACCTATGGACGAGGAAGGAACAAGATGGCGGTGACATGTCGCTGGAATAGCCATTTGTTGTTAGAATGGAAGGAAGTATGGAGAATAAAAGATAACAGAACACGAGACAAAAAATAATCGTGCAACGTGTGACAGGCAGATAAATAAATAAAATAAAAACAAAGCGTTGGCGTTGTCTTATCTTTTCTGGGTCTGTTTCAAAATTTCGTACCGAAAGAAAAAGATCTAGTTTGCAACCCATTAACTAAGTTCCTTTCACTGGAATTTAGGCTTCAGTATCTCACAGACGAATATGTATGTATGTATATATGTATGTGTGTGTGCATGTATGTATGTATGTATGTAATGTATGTATGTATGTATGTATGTATGTGATGTATGAATGTGTGTGTGTATGTGTGTATGTATTTATGTAATGTATGTATGTGTGTGTGTATGTATGCATGCATGCATGTATGTATGCCTGTCTGTATGTATGTATGCATGCATGTATGTATGTATTTATTTTTCTTTACTAATCACAAGGGGCTAAACACAGAGGGGACAAACAAGGACAGAAAAAGGGATTAAGTCGATTACATCGACCCCAGTGCGTAACTAGTACTTAATTTATCGACCCCGAAAAGATGAAAGGCAAAGTCGACCTCGGTGGGAATTTGAACTCAGAACGTAACGGCAGACGAAATACGGCTACGCATTTCGCCCGGCGTGCTAACGTTTCTGCCAGCTCCCGCCTTTTATGTATGTATTTATGTATGTATGTATGTATGCATGCATATATGTATACTTTCTTTTTTATATTTAGAGTAAATTTTGACCCACCACCTACTTAGTAGCAAGATTGTGAAGGAAAGTACATTGTTTTGTTCATCATCCTTCAAATCTTATGTATGTATGCATGTTATGTATGTATGTATGATGTATGTATGTATGTATGTATGTATGTATGTATGTATGTTTTCTCTTTCTTTTTTTATTCAGAATAAATCTTGACCGGCCACCTGCTTCGTAGTAAGCTTATGAAGGAAAGCACTTTGTTTCGTTCATCATCCTTTAAATCTTAAGAAGGACTTGCAGATTTGTATAGTCCCAGATATTGTTATCATTTGCAGTGAATGAATTCAGGATTTGTGTTCTCTCCCCAGGAACCTAAGTTCAGTCATACTTTGCTCCAGACGGGTTGGTATGTACCCTGTTGATCGCATAATAATAATAGGTATGAAGCTGTAAGTGTATCTTGGGTACTGGATTTTTAAACTCTTTATCAGTTTTATCATTTGGTTCTCTTTCTCTTTGCTTTTTTTAATCCCACCTGTGTCCAGATGGTAGACGAATTCCACAACAGAACATATCTTTTCCTCGTGGTCCCACACAACAATATTTGGTCAGTTGTTTTTTAACTTTGTGGCTGATTTAATTTCTAAGTTCGGCCAAAATATTTTTGACCCATCAGTCTCAATATAGTCAACTTCGTCTAGGTATTTACTCTTTCGTTAACCTGTTTCAAACTGTTCTGTCCGCCACATCATGCCTCATGGAAAGATAATATCTGGAAGACATTCTCTCGTACTTGGCAATAATGCAGTTGATGACTTCAGTCTTAGTTTTGTACAGACTACATTTGTTATCTAATAAGTGTTTTCTGCCTTTCATGTTGTAAGTACTTGATGGGGATCGTTTGTTCTTGAATTGCATGGGGGTAGCCTTCGAAGTAGGACATCATAAACATGTCGGTACTCTGTGCCAAGCTTTTGACGTGATCAATTCCATCTATGGTTTGTATTTTTCGTGCCAAGTTCTTTATTCTCAGTGAACTGGCCAATTTTTCTAATTTTATTCTAATAGATTTTACTAATGATCCTTGGTGTCTGTGTATGTATGTATGTATGTATGTGTGTGTATGTATGCATGTATGTGTGTGTATGTGTTTGCATGTGTGTGTATGTGTTTGCATGTGTATGTGTATGTGTATGTGTGTGTATGTGTATGTATGTGTGTATGTATGTGTATGTGTGTGTGTATGTGTGTGCATGTGTGTGTGCATGAGTGTGTATGTGTGTGTATGTGTGTGCATGTGTGTGTGTATGAGTGTGTATGTGTATGCGTGTGTATGTGTGTGTGTATGTGTGTGTATGTGTATGCGTGTGTATGTGTGTGCATGTGTGTGTATGTGTGCGTGTGTATGTATGTGTGTGTGTATGTATGTGTATGTATGTGTGTATGTATGTATGGTATGTATGCTCTCTTCTATCTTTATCTGAAATCTCGTAAGAAAAGAGCTGTTTTTTTAAAAATCATCTCTTTTCTTCCTTTTTTATTTGTTTTGTTTACAAAGTTCCATCATTGGAAAACAAAAAAAAATTCGCATATTTTTACTGTCAGAATGGTATTTCTGTCCTGTGGACCAATGACGCAGTCTTCCGATTTCCTCAGAATACGATAAATGACTCGCTTATGTGTATTTATGTACACACAATGTCACAGAGAAACTTATCTCTATCATACTTCAGCCTAACTGTAAAACATAATCACTTCCGATGTTTTACTACTGCGTACTTGTCCAGGACAAAAACCAGTTTATCTATTACTCTGATCATGATCTCTGGGAACCTTGGCAAGTCGAAGGGCTTCTATCCTCCTGAGTCGCGACATCTCTGACACTACAGTTTTATTGATTACTAATTCCTCAACGTATTCCCAAACACTTTTCTTCTTAGCTGCCTATTCAACAGCTATGATACTGTTTTTATCTTAGAGACCCTTGAGGTGTAGGTTCAAATAGCACCTACACAATTTGTACAATGAATTCTGGCATGCAATTTATTAGTGGTTCTTTGATATGGGATTGGTCGCATTTTTCGTATTTTGCTTGTTTTAACCAATGCCAGTCAGTTTGGCGGATTTTTATCCCCTGAGACAGCTTGGTGGTAGAGGTCGATGAGACGCCCGAACAGACGTTCGGTTTTTGCATTAGTAGTCGACAAACAAGGCTTTTATTGGTACTTTGCCATCCTGTGGTCTTTCTATCACACTTTTGGGGCAACACTGATACTCTCTTTTTACTCTTTACTCTTTTACTTG
>NC_043002.1:20879420-20889369 GCF_006345805.1 Octopus sinensis
AAGACCGAACACTTCTAAGAAACACCAACCACTCTCGGAGTTCAGTGGGTAGTCCATTCTTATTCACCCCTACCGATCCTTCCCTCCTCAATTCATCAAGTTCATTACCACTTCTATTTTATTTCAAAACAATGTTAACAGAACTTAAATCTAAGCGAAAACAAATGAGAATCTTTTCTATGGTAAGAAATCCTTACAAGACATCAAACAACACTGAATAAAAAAGAATAAGAAAATAAGAGAAAGACGAAACAAAAATTGATCAAAGCAGACGATAGTTTGTTTTGTTTTTTTTACGCAACAAAAGGAAGATAACTAGTCGTTATCTGACGTGATATTTATTCAAATTTTCTTCATTATATATTATAGTGTCTTATCTTCTATTGTTATCATTTATTTCCGCTGTTTTGAACCCAGTTGAACTTCTGTAGAGTATATATAAATTTTTTCTTGATTATTGTATTTTTCTCTTTCTTTGTTTCAAAATGAGACACTGTCCTCAGTACTACATAAAATTGATTGGTTTCGGTTACTTTTCAGTATATGATACGTTTATGTGTGCGAATAATTTGATGTGTGTGTGTGTGTGTGTCTGTGTCTGTATGTGTGTCTGTATCTGTGTGTGTAGTTGTGTATACCTCTATGTGTGTTCTTGCATTTAACTGATTGCATATTTGTGCTAATAGGCATGCATGCGTGCTTGTGTGGTAGTTATGTGTGTACATGTGTGTCTGTATGTGGTGTGTGTGTGTGTGTGTGTGGTGTTGTCTGTGTGTGTGTGTGCATGTTTGCTTATAAGCATATGTGTATGCTTGACTGTTGTTATGAGGCTTATTTGTTATGTGTTTATAGTGAGTGTGTGCTTGTAAGGTTTATTAGTATGTACACGCACTTATGTACGTGAATGTGTGTGTGTTCCTGTGTGGTCCTACGTATTGTATGTAAAGCCAGTAACGTGAAATGACAGTATACTAACGGTGAAACGTGTCTCTAGCTTGGTTTCTATTCTTAGTTGGAACAATGTCTTTTATAATGCATGGAACAATATCACTTATAATTCATAAGTTATAGCGGCGTCTTTAAACTAGACACAAGTACAGAATTTTATTTTCCGAGACGGGAAATGTGAAACGTGATCTTCACGCTTATCGCTAGAGCATTCAGTTACTCAAAAAATTATGGCAAAGATAATTCCTTCTAACCGGAAATCGAAATTAACTGTAGTACAGTTTCGTTTTACTGGGAGATTATTTTTAATAACAATTGCGTCAGATAATGAAGGATCACGTCTCGGTTTCCTCCATGCGTGTTCCATTTGATTGATCTACGGAACGACCAACTCGTTCAGTTATTGTGTACATGGCGGATTTTTTTGCAGACATTTGTACATGTAGTCTTCAGATACGATGATAAAAGGACTGTTTATTTGAATTATAGATGTTCCATCGGATACGCTTTATTCGCCTTGGATGTACCGGGATGCGAAATTTTGGATCTTTTCGGTTTGAACGGCAGTTTTTTCTAGCGGTGTCATATGAAATTGTCACCCATAATTATGACCCTAGTATCGATCTATTGCATTTCAATCTGTTTTAGGGTTAGGGTTAGGGTTAGGGTTAGCGTGGGGGGGATGGTATCTTTTTTTCTTCACAAATGTAAATAAACCCAATCTGTTTCTTAAACGAGGGACATATACATACGGCACAGAATGTTTTTTTACCTCAATAGACGTCATTGATTGGTTGAAATTGCAGAAATTAAAGAAAAAAACAACAAATATCTTACAAACCATAGACTTTTCTCAATAAAGCCAAGAGAAAAAGATGTTTTATAAATACATTCTACCAGTATACGAAGTTTAAAAGTGTTTAGTTACGTGGAAATTATTTAAAAAAACTGCCGTTCAACCGAAAAGACCGAAATGTTTTCTCCAGTAATGAACTCATTTGCATACAGCCAATCAGAGCTTGTTGTCAAGGTTATGTCTGATTTTAAAAGGAAACAAGTAATTAGATAGATTTGCATCTATACTTATTATCAGATTTTGTTAGGGCCCCATATGGTAAAGATGTGGATGGGAAAAATGTGGGTAGAGAGTGATGTGCTAGCAACCCTCTCCATTTACTGTGTTACAAAGTAAACAACAACACCAATAATTACGCAGAGGCAGCCATGGTTGAAACAAGTACAAGATCAAGAAGCATTATTAAAAGAGAAAAGAAACATGGTCATTCCTTACCCAAGTGACCTTATCTTATCGTTGATAGTTGAGCTCTGATTCGCTGTATGCAAATGAGTTCATAAATGGGGTCCGGAACTCTCGTGGGAAAAATGGCTACAGGGATTACCGTAGAAGACACATACCTTATGAACCTCAGAAACCGGGACTGCATGATTGCGAAACTAGCATCTTGGCCATCACTTAATAGTTGCTGAAGAAGAAAAAATATAGTCACATTTTTGCCTTTCCTTCTTCTGTTAAACTTGATATAGCAATGGGTGACCGCAGTTTAAACAAATTAAGTGCGTACACATGTGTTGTATATATATATAATATATATATATATATATATATATATATATATATTTATATATATATATTATTTATAATAGGATTAGCTCGTATACGAGTAGGTATATATTTGTAAAAAATGAAGTTCGAAAATGCTGCTGTATTATACAATTTTTAATTTTTATATATACATTATAACATGTTTCAGTTCCTGAAATGAACCTTATCAAAAAAAGTTATATATAAAAAAAGACAGCTCATGCCGTAAACACAAGAAATTCATTTATAATACACAACGGAGTCAGACATCTTAGAGTTCATGTATAGTTGATATATAGTTCATGTATAGTTGATATATAGTTTGAAGTATATGTTCAAAGTGTTCGATGCAGTGGCCCACGGTGGCGATACGTATTCAATACAAAAAACAGATCAAAGTGGTGGAAATCGGTCAATACAGAAGATTGATGTTTCCGAAAGAGCGAGGAATTCATTTTTACCTTAAGCAATTGTGATGACCCATGGTGGATGTTCGCTGGGTGGTTCTAGTGGGTTTTGTGAAGTGCTCGGTTTTATAATGCCTGTTAGTGGTCAATCCAGCGTAGCGTGACGTCATCAACGTTTTGACCAATCGTTTCGTTAGGTGGCTTTAGTCAAGCAGAACGGGACGTCATCATTATTCAATCGCTGCATTATAACTGCCTCTTCTTTGTTTCCGTTTTGACCAGTATCGTTAGTAATAGAACGGGACATATCCAGATTCAGGGCAGAATCTGGATGACATATATATATATATATACATATACATGCACACACGCATACGCATATATAAATACACACACGTTCAGATGCATATATATATATATATATATATATTATATATATATATAGGTTATGAGAGGTAATGGTGTCAAGAAGACACGAAGGTGTCAGCTAATGCTGAGTAAGTGCTATGGACAGACTATAGTTAAGCTCCAGGTTCGGTGATAATGCGAATGAGTCCAACGTCGGTCATATATCAGCATGTGTATATATATAAAATTAACAGAATGAGAAAAAAATCCAAGGCTGTAAAAGATTTCAGAACATTTATAAAGAGGTCTTACAGCTGTTTCGGGGATATTACATATATCCCTTCTTAGGAAATGGTGCGAGAATATGGTTAAGCAATAGTTATTCTATATAAGATATGAAATAGAGAGTGAAGTGGAGGAATGAAAACAGACGTGAGATATGTAGGGATATTGTATCTGCAGTTCCATTATTTAAGTAGAATGGTATAAACATATATATAAAAAATTAACATACCATTAGATACAATATCCCTGCATATCTCACGTCTGTTTTCATTCCTCCACTTCACTTTCTGTTTCATATCTTCTCTAGAATAACTATTGCTTAACCATTTTCTCACACTGTCTCCGATGAAGGGATGTATAAAATATCCCGGAAACAGCTGTAAACGACCGATGAGGGTTCCGTAACTTCTTGCAGGACAACAACCCGCACAGATGACTTGTGTTGTGCATTAGCTCATTCCCTCCATCAAATCGACATTATCTGTACAGCTGCACATTGTACTACTACAAATGAGATGTGGAAATGAAATGAAGTGTTTAGTTCAAGAACGCAACACATTGTTCACTACGGATATCAAAACCAAGATCTTGTGAACGAGTCGTGCTAACGTTTCTGCCAGCTCGCCGCCTATTTTCGCAATACAGAATATAATATTAAAATGAGATATTATTCTATAAGTAGAGCCGGCTCTGGTGACCTTGGGTAAACAGTATGTAGAGCCGGATCTGGTGACCTTGGGTAAACAGAATGTAGAGCCGACTCTAGTGACCTTGGGTAAACAGAATGTAGATCCGGCTCTAGTGACCTTGGGTAAACAGAATGTAGAGCCGGTTCTGGTGACCTTGGGCAAACAGAATGTAGAGCCGACTCTGGTGACCTTGGATAAGCAGAATGTAGAGCCGGCTCTGGTGACCTTGGGAAAAAACAGAATGTAGAGCTGGCTCTGGTGACCTTGGGTAAACAGAATGTTGAGCCGACTCTAGTGACCTTGGGTAAACAGAATGTAGAGCCGGCTCTAGTGACCTTGGGTAAACAAAATTTTGACGTTCTTGCAATTTTCATAAATTTTTCAAAACTGTAGATGTAAAAGTGCAAACACAGCATCAAAGTTTCAAATGCTTTCATTACTGGAAGGAAGATAGATAGATAGATAGATAGATAGATAGAGAGAGAGAGAGAGAGAGAGAGAGAGAGAGAGAGAGAGAGAGAGAGAGGGAGAGATGGAGAGAGAGAGAACAGAAAAAAGAAAGTAGGAAGTGAGAGGGATTGAGAGAGTTCAACACTACCCGAGGAATGTTCACATTTTGTTTTTATTTCGTTTGGTTTACTATTTTGACATTTCCGCACCTTTGTATTTCAAAGATCTCAAATTGTTGAATCGTGATTTGAGCGTTTTGAATAGTTATCGGTGCGTACAGCTAGCCGGCCTTTACAGTGTAGGGTCAAAATGCACGCCGAGGAAGTGCAATACAGGGGGTCTTGGTGAATACGGTAAAGTGCAGGACGTCGGGTGAAATTTCAACGGATATTTGGTTACATGTATTTACGTTCTTAATTGAAATATCTACGCACGTGTGTATGTGTATAAGTGTGTGTTTGTGTGTGTGTGTGTGTGTGTGTGTATGTGTATGTGTGTGTGTGTGTATGAGTATGTGCGTGCGTGTGTGTATGTATGAGTGTGTGTGTGTATGAGTGTGTGTGTATGAGTGTGTGTGTGTGTGCGTGCGCGTGCGTGTGTGTGTGATAATGTGTGTATTTGTGTGTGTGTGCGCGTGCGTGCGTGCGTGTGTGCATGTGTGTATGTGAGTATGTGCGTGCGTATGTTTGTGTATGAGTGTGTGCGTGTGTGTATGTGTGGACGTGTGAGTGTGCGTGCGTGCATGTGTATGAGTGTGTGTGTGTGATGAGTGTGTGTGTATGATGAGTGTGTGTGTGTGTGTGATGAGTGTGTGTATGAGTGTGGCTGTGAGCGTGCGTATGAATGTGCGTGTATGAGTGCGCATGCGCGCGTTTGCATGTATGAATGTGTGTGTGTGTGTGTGTGTGTTCGTGTGCGTGTTTCCGTGTGTGTGTATGTATGAGTATGTATGTGTGTATGAGTGTGTGTATGTGTGTGTATCTACATGCATGAACTGAGAACGAAGATGTACAAAACTGCATGTCACGTAAGAAGGTAGTGTTTTATAAATATGTTTGCGTTGTTATCTGAAAGTCAACTCAGTCCCAGTGAATCCAGGACCAAAAGACATTGAAGCAATGACAATCTTCCCTTGGGATATGTAGGAGTACCTTATCCAATGGGTCCTTCCATTTTTAAAGTTGTTGGAACATGTTTCGAGGGCGATTTGGCTGCTAATTTAAGCAGGTCGAGTAACCACATACCGGCTTCCTTGTTGAATTCTTTGCTTATTTGTTTATTTATGTTATATTTGAATGTGTTTGGTATGTGTATGTGTGTGTGGGTGGGTGGGTGCAAGTGAGTGTGCATACGTGTGTGTAAGAGAAAGAGTGAGAGAAAGAAATAATGAAAGAAAGAGAGAGAGAGGAGGAGAGAGAGTGAGATAGTTTCTCTGTGTGTATGTATGTATATAAATCGACATGAACGTATGTATATATGAATGTGCGTTCGTGCAAATATGTCAGCGTACGTGTTAGGGTCCTTTTGTGAGCGTACACACGCACACACACGCACACACACACAGACACACACACGCACACACATATATATATATATATATATATATATATATATATATATATATATATATGGGAGGTGAAATGGGGGATGGAGAGTGTGTGCGTGGGTAAGGCGCCAATAGGATATATCTAATGTCAACATTAAATGCGATGACCATGGGCGTTTTGAGACGGCTTGCCTAATTTCCGCTCATTACATGTTAATTCTCGGTATAACACCAAAAGATACCCTTTAATATCACAACGCAAACACACAAACACACAAATACACACACACACACACCACACACACACACACACACAAAAGCAACACCCCCACTACTACCATCACCACCACCACCTCAACCATCACAACCACTACCACTCTTTTCTGTAAGCACCACACAAACTAAGGTCTTTTAGGACTCACTAGTGACATACAAAGACTCACAAATATACCAATCGCACTCACTTCTTACAGAACATACCACGCAACAACTACATGACCACCCACAAATAAAACGTAACTATGGTATGTGTGTGTGTGTGTGTGTGTGTACATACATATTTGCAATCATGCATACATATATACATCTATGCATACATATATACATATTCATACATACACATACAACTAATCGTCTATCTTTATATGCAATTATACACGTGCATTTCTCTATCTTTATATTTCTCGGTGGTCGTTTGACTTGATAGAAATACAAGCAGAATCACTTCCAAATAACACCCTGTAGTCTTAAAATATGTAAGACGAATTGGATAATATTAGATACGTTGCTTGAATATAATACAGAATGGTTATGACTTCTTTGACAGTTGTTGATCTGGGGCTGAGTAAAAGCATCACGCACCTTCATGATACCGTTGTTTAACAATAACATCTTCAATAACCAACATTGTACACGTATACACATATAAATAGATACAAATCCGAAATTTTTAACAAATGCAAGCACATGGAGAAGTTTCTTTTGTTGAACTGGAGAACACCACCCACTCTAGATTGAGTTGCTGTCTCACAGACTTTGACTTCCATTCTTTTATATTATTTTGTACCAGCTACATTCATTGTGGTTTTTACAGTCAAAGAGGGCGAAAATCTTGGTTTTCTTTTTCTTTTCATTCTATTTTTAAATTCAACCTTCACATGTTTTTTCTTCTCGTCTTTGAACGTCCTGGGTTTTGAATACGTCTATCGTGTTAACAGAGCGTGAAAGATTGCTTGGAGGTACATGCCATGTTATATGGATCTGCCAATTTAATGTGTCTTAAAGCATGAAATTATCAGTGTCTTTTTGTAACTGAATGTTATATATATATATGTGTGTGTGTGTGTGTGTGTGTGTGTGTGTGTGTGTGTGTGTGTGTGTGTGTGTGTGTGTGTGTGTGTATTATGTATGCATGCATGTATGCATGCATGTATGTATGTATGTATTTAAATGTGTGTGTATGCATGTCTCATAATGGCAAAAGATTATTCTTTCTAACTACGTTATGTTTCGCGATTTCTTGCAGATTGCGGAACTGAAAGCTTAATTATATCAATAAACACCAATACGTTTTCTAACCATCGTGCCAACTGCTTAGAGCGATGATCTCTATCTACCAATAATGATAACAACTGAAATCACCCGATTATACTTGTTCAGAAATGTAGGCCCTTTAAATTATCTCCTTGCAAACTTGTTTCCGACACAGGCGTCGACTATGAAATACCGAACTAAAGATATCGGATTTTTCTGCAACAGAGCCGTGAAAGGCTGGTAGCAAGTATGATTAGCAATATTTGAACGTGTCTAAGATAAATCTGAGGAATTTAAGATAATTATATATGGTGGAAGTAAATGTGGTAAATTATAAAAAGTGCTGAAAAGAAGGGGAAATTAAGATATAATCTGGTGGGTTTTATGATACAAGATTAGTGTTGTCACACGCCCAGTCTTTTGGGATTTTCAGACTTGAGATAAAAAAAAAATATTGACATTTCAGAAATCAGGTAAACATTTAAGAGTATTTAAAATGTCCTCTCTTTCTATATATTCCTCTTCTTTTTTCTCTTCCTCTCTATGCATTATTCCATTTCCTCGCACACACACTCTACACACACTTTTTGACATTTTAAAATGCTGTTCTTTCAACTTATTGAGGATGAAAATGTAATTACAAATGCAAACAAAATATATTTATACACTTCAAATGTAAATATATTTATATACAAAAAATAAAGCCGTAGTTTTTTTTTATCAATTAAAGGCACACTAGGCAGCGATGATTAAAATAAAGCTGTGTTCATTTATTTTTAACACGTTGGTGTAAACTCAAATGTTGAAAGACCTTTGATACTATAATTGCTTGGGAAGAAAATTTTTTTTATAGACATTGTGCTTGAAAACATACATCTGGACTAAGGATGAGGTCATCAAACTGCAGCACGTATTTCAGCGTCGTTGCACATCATCAGCTGAGGATGCCAAATCCATCATTCATAGCCCACTAACAATAAATTTGCTGACGTGTGCAAGCGATCTAAAGCTGGAATCAATTAATTAATTAATTAATGGTATACTAAAGAGTTGCGGAGGCACATGGCCTAGTGGTTAGAGCAGCGGACTCGCCGTCTCGGGATCGCGGGTTCGAATCTCAGACCGGGCGATGTGTGTGTTTATGAGCGAAACACCTAAGCTCCACGCGGCTCCGGCAGAAGGTAATGGCGAACTTCTGCTGACTCTTTCACCACAGCTCTTTCCTCCTGCATCTCTCACTCTTTCCTCCTACTTATTGCAGCTCATCTAGGTGGGGAACCTATATGCCAAGGATACCGGGAAAGTATACCGAATGCCTTCTGCTCTCTATGACAAACAGCTAACAAACGATATATATATGCACTAACGTACTAACACATGCACTCACACGCAGACACATCCGCATGTAAATACAAATCGCGCTCTCTGTCTAGTTATATATATGTGTGTGTGTGTGTGTGTGTGTGTGTGTGTACACGATTAAACATACACACGCAAACACGTATAAATATATATATATATATGTATATATATATATGTACATATACACCAATATGATATTTAGGCAAGTAATAAGCATAATACAAATGCACATGCTTATGGACCCATCATTGGCAAGCGTATGCACTCATTACCCTGTCCATGCATCATATACACTCTTAATACAATACACATATATCTATATACGCACACGAACATATATATGCATGTGCATGTGAGTGTGTGTGTGTGTGTGTGTACGTGAGTGTGTGTGTGTACATATATATATATATATATATACATATATATATATGTATATATATATATATATATAATATATATATATATATATATATATGTATATGCACGTACGTGTGCGAACAATAAAAAATATACACACGTTAACATCACTTAAAACGAGCGACCATCCCTTTACCGACGCCATTATAAGACAATGACATCACAACACATGCAATTAGTTTCCAAACCGTAAACACTTTCATTGTGGTGAACCCGCTTCCCCAATTAAATACTCAACCAGAGATGAAACACTTCCACATGTGTCTACATTAAACAGCCCTTCCCCCCCCCCCCGCCACTTCCACCTTTTTTTTTTCTTCTGCATTTTGGATTTTAATTGTCCTGAAATTTGTAATCTTCT
>NC_043002.1:20889469-20896969 GCF_006345805.1 Octopus sinensis
TTAGACGGTGGTGGTTGTGTAAAAAGCAAAGCGGAGGAACTTGATATAGTGGTTAGGGTGCTGGACTCATGATCGTAAGATTGAAGTTTCGATACCTGGACCAGGGCAATGCGTTGTTCTTAAGCAAAACACTTCATTTCACGCCGTTCCAGTTTATTCAGCTGGTAAAAATGAGTAAATCCGCGACAGATCGGCGGCCTGTCCAGGGAGGAATAAATATGCCAGAGGAAGCAAGGATCCGGCTTTATGTTCCTTATGGAGTAATGAGGACTAACCATGTATAAAGCAACAGAAAGAGTAGTTAAAATTGCTTTGAGCCTTAGAACACTTTAAAGCCGCTCTCCCAACTTCCATGGTGTATGAGCGACCCTGATCACAACATTCTCTTTGAAAGAGACGCCGGTCCGTTGCAGGGTTCAAGGCGAGAAATTTTGAGGACTAAGTAACAAATCGTTAACATCGATCCGGGTACTTGACTGGTGTTTTATTTCATCGAACCTGAAGGGACTGAAGGCAAAGTTGACTTCGACACAATTTGAACCCAGAACATAAAAGTAAAGAGCCGGAAGATATGCTAGAAAGCGATTTGTTCGACGAGCTGACGATTCTACAAGCTCACTGCCTTGCAGTCAAATTGCCTTGGAGATATTTCACTCCCGTAGCGAATCTCACTGTATTCTTTCCGCCTCTTTTTCAAAATATTACGAGTCTTGATGATCACTAGCTGTTTCCTTAATGTTTGTTTTATCAAGTAGGCGCAGGAGTGGCTGTGTGGTAAGTACCTTGCTTACCAATCATATGGTTCCGGGTTCAGTCCCACTGCGTGGCACCTTGGGCAAGTGTGTTTACGTCCCCGTAACTTAGCGGTTCAGCAAAAATGACCGATAAAATAAGTACTAGGCTTACAAAGAATAAGTCCTGGGGTCGATTTGCTCGACTAAAGGCGGTGCTCCAGCCTGACCGCAGTCAAATGACTGAAACAAGTAAAAGAGTTAAAGAGTAAAAGCTTAAGTAATCTTGTGATGTTTTTAATCTGTAAGTATATAAATTTTGAGCAACTTTAGAGCATCTTTATACGATAGAATGTATTGGTTCAGAAATACATAACACAGGAGACGTTTGTCATCTTTATTATTGTGGCTGTGTGGTAAGCAGCTTGCTTTTCAACCACATAGTCCCGGGTTCAGTTCCACATCGTGGCACCATGGGCAAGTGTTTGCTACCATAATCTCGGGCTGACCAAAGCCTTCTGAATGAATCTGGTAGACAAAAACTGAACGACACCAGTCGTGTGTGTGTGTGTGTGTGTGTGTGTGTGTGTGTGTGTGTGTGTGTGTGTGTGTGTGTGTGTGTTTGTGTTTTGCGTTTGTTCCCCACCATCGCTTGATAATCCGGTGCTGGAGTGTTACGTCTCCGTACCTTAGCGGTTCGACAAAAAAGATTGGTGTTTATTCACACCAAAAAAAGACTGGTGTTTATTCACACCAGGCTTAAGAAAAAAGTACAAGAGTTTGATTCATCCGACAAAAAGTTCAAGGTGGTGCCCCAGCATGGCCGCAGTCTAATGACTAAAACAAGTAAGATCTAGTGATAGAGGCTTAAAACTGTGTTGCTTCATTCAATTTGAGTTCCCTTATCTTGGTTAAAGGTTATTTATTTATATTTGCAACTTCCACTTCCTATAAGTATTAGTCATATCAAGACGTTCTTTTTGCTGCTGTCTTAACCGCAGCCTGTTTGCATCTGTCCACCGGTTTTGGGTTAAGGGTTCTCAACCGAGGTCCACATAAGACTTTTGGAAGTCTACAGATAGCGATATAGTAAATTTGGGGTCCGTGGTAGTTTTCAGGGGCCATGAAAACATTGTGCTTCAAACCAGTTAAGTTTATGTACAATGAATTAGTTATACGTCCAAAATACACAAAATATTTTAACAATTACTTTTATACGTAGGCGTAGGAGTGACAGTGGTTTAGTGGAGGCCTATTCGAGGCCCTTTAGTGAGAGGGTATGTCCTCTATTTGTATCTACAAATCCCAAAATGTTGAAGTTTCATTTCGTATTATCATTATGAGGTGGTTAAAATATCTCAATGACTCTGAAGGAAAATCAGCTAAAACTGAATAAGTCAGCCTTACTTTCGGATCCACATCGCGAAAGAACCATGCCTTTATGATTGTTCACCCTTCACGAGGGTTATCATACATATCTTCATATCTTCATACCTATATTTATGTATGTATGTATGTATGTATGTATGTATGTATGTATGTATGTATGTATGTATGTGTGTGTGTGTTGTGTATGTATATATGTATTTTTGTATGTAGGTATGTACGCATGTTTGTATGTATGCATGTATGTGTGTATGCATGTATGTATATATGCGTGTATGTATGTATATGTATATATGTGTGTTTATATAAGTATATATATATGTATACATAAATGTATATATATATTTATATATATGTATATATATTTACATATATGTATGTATATATATATATATATGTGTGTGTTGTGTGTGTGTGTGTGTGTGTGTGAATCTTGGCTGGTGGGGATGCTTGCCTCCCCTTCACAAATATAAGGACACAAGATATATATATATACACACATATATACTACACACACACACACACACACACACACACACATATATATATATATATACATAAGCATATATATATATATATGTTTATGTATATATATATGTATGTATATATATATATATGTATATACATATGTCACACACATACACACACCCACTCACACACACACATTTGCATATATATATACATTACACTTACACACACTTCAAATTTACTTGCCATACACACAACTACGCACACTGGACACACACACACTACCACTCAACACACACACTGGCACGTTACATACCTTTTCCCTCCTTCCCTTCTTCCCTCCTTCCCTTCTTCCCTCCTTCCTCCTTTTTTTACCACTGGCCACTCACTTGAGACTTGCTATGTCATCTGTTCGCCCTGCACGCACTAACATATACATATTTTTTGTTTTTTTATCTCGCCTCACACACACATACACACACGCACACGCACACACTCACACATACATACACACGCACACACACATACCTCCCTGTTTCTGATCTGCCTTTCTGACTTACTAGGGTACCCCCACATCACTCCTTTAATTCTACTACTGCCTGCTACTAGCCATTGTCCACCATACACACACATACACACACACGCACACACTCACACACACACCCTTGTCATCTCGCACACCTTTTTTACCATTCCCTCTTTGATTCAGCGCTCCTGTTTTTAAAAAACATTTTCCTCCTTTTTTACCACTTCGTCTTTTTAGTATGTGACCTCGTGAAGACTACCTGCAATTTTTTTCCTCTGTCCTCCCGTCTCGGGATCTTTCTTTCTCCTATGTTTCCGACGAAGAGCTCCGCTCGAAACGTCATACCCTCCTTCTTCCATTTTCCTGAGCGCCTAATAATAATAATACTGTAATTGTTCCACGTGTTGTTGTTTTTTCTGTTTTCCCGTTTGGATTAACCTATATATATTTATACATACACAAATATCTTTGTGTGCTGATGTGTGTGTGTGTGGTAATCCACGCCAAATTTCAACCGAATGTAGTTTTTACGTCGCCGTACGCCTGTCATGTTTGCTTTACTAGAGTTTCGCATGTAAAACTTGTCTTACGTTTCTGGCAAAACACCACACACACACACACACACGCGCACGCGCGCGTACGCGCGGTTTATTATGTTTGAAAGTGGTTGTACGTACAATGCAAAGAGTACTCAAAAACATCTAGAGGATTAAAAATATCACTGTTACATATGTATTTCTAACGCTATCGAGCCTCTTTGTGTGTGTGTGTGTGTGTGTGTTTGTGTGCGTGTGCTATTGTATGATCAATGAATGAATGATAATACAGCAATAGACAACAGATTCCTTCCCTAACCACCACCACCACCACCACCACCCCCCATCACCCACACCACCACCACCACCACCACTACCAACAACTACAGCACCTCTGGCTATTTCGGTACTTATAGCAAAACAATATAAAAATAGGGTAAGAAAATGGAAGGATACGGAAAGATATATAGAAAGACAAGGACAAGTTAGTGGCCGACTTGAATAGCACCGTCTGGCAAGTTACCTTATTTCTTTATTGCCCACAAGGGTTCAAACATAGAGGGGACAAACAAGGACAGGCAAAGGGATTAAGTCGATTACATCGACCCCAGTGCTCAACTGGTACTTAACTTGTCGACCCGAAAGGATGAAATGCAAAGTCGACCACGGCGGAATTTGAACTCAGAACGTAACGGCAGACGAAATACCTATCTCTTTACTACCCACAAGGGGCGGGCTAAACACAGAGAGGATAAACAAGGACAGATAAACGGATTAAGTCGATTATATCGACCCCAGTGCGTAACTGGTACATATTTGATCGACCCCGAAAGGATGAAAGGCAAAGTTGACCTCAGCATAATTTGAACTCAGAACGTAGCGGCAGACGAAATACTGCTAAGCATTTCGCCCGGCGTGCTAACGTTTCTGCCAGCTCGCCGCCTTTTAAGACCAGCACCGTCTGGCATGTTTCCGCTCAGCCTCCGAGCCTTACAGCGGAGCCTGGATCAATGCAATGCCATCACTCGTAACTGGCGCTCAGCTTCATAACGACTGCCTGAGCGTCGGCGTTTCTCTGAGGCTCGGCCTCCAGATTTGTGTGCCTCATGAATGCTGCTGCGGATCAACTTTGGATTCTTTCGGCCTCTACTGTCATGCTATCATAATGCTGGCAGAAACGTTAGCACGCCGGGCGATATGCTTAGCGTATTTCGTCTGTCTTTACGTTCTGAGTTCAAATTCCGCCAAGGTCGACATTGCCTTTCATCCTTTCGGGGTCGATGAACTAAGTACCAGTTGCGCACTGAGGTCGATCTAAATGACTGGCCTCCTCCCTCAAAATTTCGGGCCTTGTGCCTAGAGTAGAAAAAAAATAATGCTGGCCATCTTCCACCCCATGTCACACTTAACAAAATCATAGAGCATGGTCTAGACAACCCAGGCTTCTCTTCTCAACCCGAACCAGCATTGCTAGATCGTCCGAGGGGACGGTAAAAGACTTGGCGTTAATACTGTTTTCCCGTTCCGCGGTGGTAGGCCCTTATTCTAGGATGCCACATACTGTAACACCCTCTCCAGCGGCAACTTGGTGTGTTCAGCTACCCGCTCAGGCTCTGCCGCTCATCAAACTGAGAAAAGCACACTATCAAGGTATCGCTGACAGGTTCATGGTCGTGTCTGTGACAGTGGAGACCTCCGGTGTTCTCGGCCCCTCGACCATATCTTTGCTCGCCACCATCGGGGCAGAGAAAGCTGTCCGCAAAGGCAAGTGGTTCGGCAAAAGTAACCGCTAGAGTAAGTATCAAGATTCGTTCCACTAAAATCTCTTCAATGCAGTGCCCCAGCATGGACTCATTCGAACGACTGAAACAAGTAAAAGATGAAAAATGAAAAAAACAAAAAGACATAAAAATGTAAAAATTTAAACATAAAAAAATAAAAATGGAAATTCATAAAATGGAAACTTAAAAAATAAATACAAGAAGAAAGGAAGGAAGGAAGAAAGAAAGAAAGAAAGAAAGACATAAACAGACGTTAAATAAAAATATAGAATAAAAGTTAAAACATAAACGGTAAACTGATAAATAGATAAATAAATAAATAAATAAATAAAAGAAGAAAGGAAGGAAAGAAGGAAGGAAGAGAGAAAGAATGGAAATGTGTCTTTCATAAGTTTTGAATGTTAGACTTGTTTCAGTTGGTTGCTAGTTCATCTGTACCCTACTGTCGAATGAAAGAACTGTATTATTAGACGGCAGTTCAAGGATCAGGTTTCCTCAAAAGGCTTTTACCATTGCAGACAACGAGAGATCCTCTTCGTGGTCACCTGAACTGCTAGAAATTGCAACCAAATTGCTACCTCAGTCTCAAAATAAATATAGAGATAATTATTATGAATGGCCATAAGAATGGCGTTATGGTTGAAGTTCGATTCGCAGCTAGTTGGATTCGGGTTTAGTAAGTGTCTACTACTACGGCCCCGGGTTGACCAATGACTTGTGAGTAAATTTGGTGGACGGAAATTTTCCGGAAGTCTATCGTGTGTGTGTGTGTGTGTGTGTATTAGTCAATGAAATTCCAACTTAGTCTGATTTTCGTGCTTTATTATTTCCATTTTTTATTATTTTACACTATTGAAAGATAATAGTACTTTCATGCGTTACGCAATCGTCAGGTTTATGTAGTGACACGCGTGCTCCATAATTGACAACTGGATTAAGCGTCATAATTGTGGGACATTACGACATAAACCTGAATATTGTATAAAGCATGAAAGTACTAGTTTATTTCAATACTGTAAAATAGTAAAACTTGTAAATAATAAAACGTGAAAATCATTGATTAATATATTCTTCTATTCACAATCATACAAATTCCGATGGCTGTGTGGTAAGTAGCTTGCTTACCAACCACATGGTTCCGGGTTCAATCCCGCTGCGTGGCACCTTAGGCAAGTGTCTTCTACTATAGCCAGGGGCCGACCAAACCCTTGTGAGTGGATTAGTAGACGGAAATTGAAAGAAGCCCGTCGTATATATATATATATATATATATATATAATATATATATAATATATATATATATATATATATATATATATATATATATACATATAGTATATGTGTGTGTGTGTGTGTGTATGAGTATGTGTATGTTTGTGTGTCTGTGTTTGTCCCCCACCACCACTTGACAACCGATGTTGATGTATTCATGTTCCCGTAACTTAGCAGTTCGGCAAAAGCGACCGATAGAATAAGTATTAGGCTTATAAAAGAATAAGTCCCGGGGCCGAGTTGTTCGATTAGAGGCAGTGCTCCAGCACGATATTTAATTACAGTCTGAAATATATTGATAACACCCTTGTCATTGAGTCAGGTGACTCATTGCTAATCACTCGGGTGGCTTCCTTTTTTGTGCAGTCAAAAAATACCCATATATACATCAGTTAGATAATTGTCGTTCTGATGAAAGCAATTGAGGCAGAAACACGTGACTACGACTGTGCTCTTATCTCCAGAAAATAATCCTATTCTTTTCTTCAAGAATTCTTGAAACTTGAGATTTTTCTCCCCTTCTCAAGTAGAAGGTCGCCATTTAATAATAGAGATAACCAACCAGGAATTTATGTTGTATGGTATTTGATATACTTGTATTTGTCCCATACAACGAAGCCTTATTCCGATGTGATCTCACGTGCATTGTTATTGTTGCGGTTGCTGTCACTGTTGTTGTTGTTATTACTGCTGTTGCTGTTGTTATTGTTGTTGTCATTGTTGCTGTTGTTGTTATTGTTATTACTGTTGTTGCTGTTGTTATTGTTGTTGCTGTTGTTGTTGTTGTTGTTGCTGCTGTT
>NC_043002.1:20904469-20919469 GCF_006345805.1 Octopus sinensis
CATGCGTGCGTGTGTATATGTATGTGATTCTGTGTGTGTGACTGTGTGTGTGTGTGACTGTGTGTGTGTGTGACTGTGTGTGTGTGTGACTGTGTGTGTGTGTGACTGTGTGTGTGTGTGTGACTGTGTGTGTATGTGTGTGTATGTTATATATGTGTGTGTGTGAGAGACTGCATATGTGAATACATGCTCGCACAGACGCACATATATACTTGCATTCATGCACACGTACACACACACACACACACACACACACACACACGCGCGCGCGCGCTACATACATACAAGACACATTTCGGTCAGTTAAGATATAATACATTCCAGGTGCCAAACAGAAAGTCATTAAATAAAAAGAAATCGAAAAATAAAATAAAATAAAATAAAATAAAATAAGATAAAAAAAGAACTCAAAAAAGAATTTTTTTAAAGAAAATGTTCAAGCTATGCAAATCTACACCGGATGAATGAAACTGATGTAGATAGCTGCTGGTGGTACCGCAACCACCACCACCACCACCACCACCACTACTACCCATCACTATTAATCACCACAGCCACCACCATCACCGCACCCACCACCATTGCTGCTACTGCTGCTGCTACTACTACTACTATACTGTCTGAGAGATACTGCAATGAAAAACAGCCGTAACAATAAGCTCGATGAAGACAGTGGAGACGGTGACGAGGCTGGAGACTACGACGGTGACTACGACGACGGTGACTACGACGACGGTGGCCATGATACTTATGACTACGGCAATGAAAATGTACAGGATGACCAAATGGACGCTGATGATGATGGTGGTAAATTCGGTGATGATGAGGACTGTTGTTGTTGTGTAAAATCCCCTGGGTCTATGCCATGACATCGCAGACAGACGGTGAAAGACCTAAGTACGAACCCAAAGATATACACACCTTGGTTCTATCTGATTTCTTTACTGCCCATAAGGAACTGCACACAGAGGGGGACAAACAAGGACAGACAAACGGATTAAGTCGATTATATCGAACCCGTGCATAACTGGTACTTATTTAATCGACTCCGAAAGGATGAAAGGCAAAGTCGACCTCGGTGGAATTTGAACTTAGAACGTAACGGCAGACGAAATACCGCTAAGCATTTCGACCGGCGTGCTAACGTTTCTTATTTCTTTACTGCCCACAAGGGGCTACACAGAGGGGACAAACAAGGACAGACAAACGGATTAAGTCGATTATATCTACCCCAGTACGTAACTGGTACTTATTTAATCGACCCCGAAAGGATGAAAGGCAAAGTCGACCTCGGCGGATCGACCCCGAAAGGATGAAAGGCAAAGTCTAACCTCGGCGGAATTTGAACTCAGAACATAACGGCAGACGAAATATAGCTACGCATTTCGTCCGGCGTGATAACGTTTCTGCCAGCTCAATCTATCTGTGAAGCATTACATGAACACAGTGACATGCTGTGGTGAACTGTATGGATTGCAGTGCCACAGTCTCAACACACTGAACTCTCTCTACTGTGGTCAAGGTATCTCTGTATGCCTGTTGATGTTGTTGCAGTAGTTGCTCCTCTGCTGTTGTTCTTGTTCAACCCTAGGTTAAACTTGGCCTGCGTGAGTAAGTTTATGATCATGATCGGAATGATGAAAAGCATTCCAGTAATGATAACCCAGTCATCTTAAGTGTATCTTAGACTACATCAGTTAATGTGTTCTTTCCGAATTTATGGTGGTAGTGGTGTGATTTGAGTGAGAATCGACAATAATTTCTGACAGGTCCAGTGAACACGTAGAGACGTCTCCGTGGATGTGGTGACAGTGGAGGAAGTATCTATGCCTCTTCTAAATGGCTAGATGCAGCCTTGTGAAATAATGTGTATTTTGAGGAAAAGAATCGTCGTACAACAGTTTATTTTAATTAATTTTATTTTATTTAAAGCTAATCTTTTCAACTAATTGTGAATTCAAGAAACACCAGTTTGCGTGTGTATGTGTGTGTGTGTGTGTTTTATCTAAATATTTATTTATATTTCTTTATCACCAAGGTGCAGGAGTGGCTGTGTGGTAAATAGCTTGCTTACCAACCACATGGTTCCGGGTTCAGTCCCACTTCTACTATAGTCTCAGGCCGACGAAAGCCTTGTGAGTGGATTTGGTAGATGGAAACTGAAAGAGTCCCATCGTATATATGTATATGTATATATATATGTGTGTGTTTGTTTATCTGTAATTGTCCCCTCAACATCGCTTGACAACCGTTGCTGGTGTGTTTACGTCCCCGTTACTTAGCGGTTCGGCAAAAAGAGACCGATAGAATAAGTACTAGGCTTACAAAGAACAAGTCCTGAGGTCGATTTGCTCGACTAAAGGTGGTGCTCCAGTATGGCCGCAGTCAAATGAATGAAACAAGTAAAAGGGAGTAATTGTAATTACTCTGTAGCAGGAATATTTGGCAGTTCCAGAACACTCAGAAATCGAAACTGAATTCACTTTTAAAAGTAACTGAAGAATAAGTAGAATGTCGACAACGATTAACGTCAACAAGCGACTAACCCATTCAAGTCTGAAAAACACATTAACAATTATTTTTATCTGTAGCTAGCTGACCACTCAAATACGATAGATCTAGCTGATGTCTACTTCACTGAATCTTATTTCTTTATTACCCACAAGTGGCTAAACATAGAGTGGACAAACAAGGACAGACAAAGAGGTTAAGTCGATTACATCGACCCCAGTGTGTGACTGGTACTTAATTTATCGATCACGAAAGGACGACAGACAAAGTCGACCTCGGAGGAATTTGAACTAAGAACGTAAAGACAGACGAAATACTGCTAAGCATTTCGCCCGGCGTGCTAGAATCTGAAATTGTTGTAAACAAGCACTTTTCTTGGACAAACAACATATGGGATGGTCATTAAATAACTTTTATGATAAGAGCACTGGCTATATATTCAGCCCCTCTTAGCCACTAGGGAGCAGTGTCCGTAAGCAGTAGTGGCATAAGCTTTAAAACCAATCAACTGTGAGCAGTGTGACTGTAAAATCAATACCAATAACGACGTCAACGACGTCGATGGCAGCTAAACCACCAAGCGTCTAGAATCAACCAGATAGTTCCAATTGGACATATACTCGTCATGCTGCAAGACAATCCATGGATTGGCTGCACCTATGGAAATTTCTGATTGGCTGCACCTATGGAAATTTCAAAGTTTATTTAAAATTTTTAAATTTGGTGTACTAATGTAATTTTCCAAGCTCAGGAGATATTTCCCTTTTCCCAGAAAATAAAATAAAAAAAGTTACAGAGGTTTAAAGTTTGATTATTTTTACCCAATCAGAAAACAGGATTTCGAAACTGTTATTTTGTGCGTGACAGCACGTGTTAACTGTAAACATATGAAATATTGACGAAATTCTGCTTTACGTACGCCGTATAATTCCCTCGTACATTTTATTTAGTTTTTGGAATTTTCAGAAAATTTTTGCGAATTATATTTCTACACATGGGAATTCATACGATTATGCAAAGGTAGAAAAAAATTTCGTGCGTTATTTAAGGCCTTTTAACTGTTATTTTTAGCACATCGCACGACCACCTCAATGAGTATTCGCCAATACGTGTTTTCTCGCAGACAAAAGAGTTCTCATGCTTGCCTTGTTGCAATGGAAAGAGGCATAAATGTGTCTATGGCTTACAGCTGGCTAAAATTACCCAAAATTTGCAAACTTTAAAAGCTAGTGATTCTGTATTGATTGAATTATGGCGAAAATGCATTTCATGGCACTGATTAGCATATAGAACTACATCAATTACATTGATTATGGAATCAATTCGAACAGAAATGAAAGAGATTGAAAATTGGCAGCCAGACAGAAAAGATCCCAATCCACTTGCGCTCTTGTCTCATCCATATTGTTGAACTGTTATTCTGGAGTAAATACATTTTCTGTCATTCGTAATAACGACATTTTTTTAACGATGAAAATAAATATTTTGTATTTAAAATTTCAATGAAATTTGTGTTCTTTCCGTCAAATCAACAAATCATCACACTGTTGATTACAAAAAATCATAAATAATCTTATCATTGCAAATGGTGACCCTGAACAAACTTTGCAACTAATTCTATTGTCACCAGTAATGCCACTGCCAGCCATACCGCAACGACTTATTTAAAGAAAACACAGTTGTGCATAGAATGACATCTCGAAATTGCAAAACTCCACCAGTTTTCCATTTTTTTTTATAGTTTTTATGAACAATTATATTTTATTTTATAAAACATTATTTCATAAAAACTTGTTTCATAAATTTAGCAGTATAATTATTTTTAAATGCAACCTTATCAAATGACAGTTAAATTCAATGCGTCCTCTCAACGTTAAAAATAGTTCACCTCCTTCAGGTCTAATGTATTGTTCACACATCGCTATTGTTTCATTCTGTTGGCCGTCTGTAGGACATGTGATTATTCTAAGTATGTTTCTATGTTACTTTGCTTTCTTCACTGCCTGCTATATGTACTGTGAATGGTGTGAACGTGTCTTAAGTAATTCCTAGTATTTTTGTTTTCTGCGTCTGTGGTAATTTTTGTTTTCTAAGTTTGTGATATATTTCTGATGTTGAGTGTTAGGATTGGTTATTATTTTTTGATGTTCTCTGGCGTTGACGGTAAGAAGAGAGACGGCAGATTTGGTAGGTTCTATTTTAAATTTGGGCTAATGTGCAGCTTACGGTCGTAAAAAAGTGAAAGTAAAGTCATTGCAATTGAAACAGAAGTGATGACAGTGATGTGTCGTAATTCCATGTAAACAATGTACAGGACATACATATATTTGATATAACATGAAAACCTACATTTATTTTGAATAAGATGAAAACGTCACACTTCTCCTTGGTGTTCGCGGTTGAGTATTGTGCATTGGAATGGTGTATCCCATTGACTACTTTTGAAATGCTCGACATCATTAGAAAATACTAAATACAATAATCCCTCGCCATATCGCGGTTTACCTATCTCACACTCAGTACATCGCGGATTTTTCTGGCTAATATATGTAAATTTATATTTCGGTCTCCTCAGTATATCCGGGTTTCTGCGACCGATAGTTATTCATATTTCTTTAGATTTTAATTATCTCTGTGGGAGGTCTTGGAACGTAACACCTGCGATAGTCGAGGGATTACTGTATGTTGATGCCAGTGGATGAGGCAGAATGAAGGAGTTCTTTATGTTCTTTTTATGAAATATTGGGGGGTCACTATCATCACTTCCGCTTCCTATCGCAATTTACTTACACTTTTTCTAGGACAATTTACATTCATTTTTCTTAAGACCGTAAACTGTACGCTAACCTAAATTTATTCTTGCTGTGTTAGGTTCTTTGGTGATTTATGAAGGAGTCAGTGTAGCCATGTACTTGTGTCCGAAAGATGGAGAGAGGATTAGAATGTGATCTCATCAACGTATTGAATATTGTGTTATGGAAATGACATGTAAATATGGGTTGCAAAGAGTGGGCAAGAGGACGGATTCCTGTGTGGTACTCCATCCGGGAAATTGTAAGTTCTGGGTCGTTCTATTTTGGTTCACTACATAAGTTCGGAAATCTGATGGCTTGCTCACCAATGTTTTATGCCTTTGGTGGTGACAGTGGTGTTGGTGCATATAGTCCAAGATCAGCTCAACTCGAGTAATCTCCGGGTACCATGTGACTCATGATCCATCTTCTCAGTCATGCCATGTTACCGCTTGGCAGAGAGATATGCTACATATGAATATCCGCCGATGAATTGCATTGGATGCAGTGTAGTAGTTTGGACACACTGCGCTCTCTCTGCTGTTCAGTCTCTAACTGTACACCTGTAGATTCTGATGGTCACTATATTGAAAGCATACTAGTAAGATCTGGTCAGAACGTTATAGCTGCTGCTTTTTTTTACATCTGAAAGTGGTGCCCCTTCCAGCACAACGTTTTATGTTGTTTCTTCAGGTAATATTGAATGTTTTCTATAAAATCTATGCTGATGTCGATGTTAGTTAGAATGGTACATTTAAGAGAGTTTTATGTTCTTGAAGAAGCCATTTTGGTGTCTTCTGTATTAGCTTCATGCACAGTGGTCTGAATCCGTGTTAAAATTAGTAGAGGGGAAGTGTGAGTTAGAAGATTTTCTAGAGTGTCTGAAGTTGTTCATAGGAGGGTGGTAGGCCTGGATGTTGTTGCTCCACTTGAGTTTTTGTTTGGCTTTATTATACTTTGCTTAGCTTTCAGATTCCAGCAATTTGACACAGCTTGTACATACAGTTGTAGACGTTGGTTTGCGTGGTGATTCCTTCAGGCTCTAGATATTTTAGGAATATATTTAATATTTTTCCTGGTAATCAAGTATTTCGAAAGTCAGCAAGGCTGTGGTACTCAACACACATATAAGGAACATCCTTCTATAAGGAGTCAAAACGTGCTTTCAATGTCGTCTCCATGGTAAGTACACTAAACTTCTCACGAGAACGCAAAACATTTCACGGTGTAGGCACAAGACAAAAGAGGAGATTTATGGACATATTCCACTCAGTTCTAAAGTTGTTCAATGCGGTGTCGGCTTTGATAGCCATTGCTATCGCGTTGAACAACAGGCTATATCAGACATTTTATTTTGGAGACATCCGCACCACTCAACTACATTGATGTTATTGGGAAAATACTTGACATGAAATTGAGATCCTACCTAAATTAATGGAAGATAGACTCTTGGTGTGATGCTTTGAGACATCTCGATTGCAGCAGCTTGAAAAGGATTTTGCCTGGTCCTTTTGGGGTTTTGCACTTCCCTATTGCATTTTGGATGTCAGATGTAAAGGACAGACTTAAAACCGTGGGAGGTGCATACTTTCGTTAATGTCATTTTGAGTCATTTAGAATTGTTGATTTAAAAAACCGCTTGTTTCATGTTTTAGTGTGGCTATGTTGTTTTAGATTATTATTGTAACATGGAAATATGGTGTAATCTTTGTAGCTGGTGGCGCTGCTAACGGCTCTGTATAGTATTTTCTTTGTGGTTTGATACTGGATGCAAATATCTGTCAGTTTTCTGGATTTTTTTTTAATGGTTTATTTTTTAATTCCATGTTTAGTTCTACAATTCTGAGCTTTTGCTTCAGATACGTATCGTGTTAGTGTATTTGTGTTTGAAGCTGTCACTGGTTTTCATGAGGTTGGCTATTTCTGAAATATAACCTGGGTTCTATTGTATATGTTGCCATATGGGGTATGCTTTTGGAAGCGCTTATATTTGTTTCATTGATTGTATGTTACTGCAGTGGTTATGTCGGTGATTCTGATGCTGTCGAATTATGAAAAGTCTTGATTCTGTTTCTCGGCGGATCTCATTCCACTGGGTTTATCTGAAGAATGTAAAAGTGTTTTGGATTTCGTCATTGACTTTTGAATATTTGGGAGGATAATTAATAGATGATGCAAGGAGAGCAGAGGAATTGTTTGCCATATGATTCTAATAACTACACCAGGGGATCAAAAAGCGATGTCTGCAAAATACATCTTTTCATTGGCTTAGAAAGGTACGTATGTTTTCGGTTACTTAGGATGTGGAGGGAATTCAGTTGTACATACATACATACATACATACATACATACATACATACATACATACATACATGCATACATACATACATACGCTTATAAATATATATACAGACCCTCAAGCTAGCTCTCTCTCCCTCCCCCTCTCCTCCCTCCCCCTCTCTCCCTCTCCCCCTCTCTCTCAATCTCAAACACGCACTGTGATCTCATCATAGGTTAAACCTGTTCGTTGTTCCTCTTCCTCCCCTACCTAACACTCTACCTCTTCACTTGTACACAGATTCTCTCTTCCAGCCTCATCCCGATCACTAACACCACTACTGCTACTACTACTACTACTACTACTACTACTACTACTCTACTACTACTACTACTACTACTACTACTACTACTACCATTCTCTCCGCCCTTGAATAATATTCATATATATTACATTGTTGTCGTACCTCTAATCGCCATTATTATTATCATCATCATCATCATCATTATTATTATTATTATTATTATTATTATTATTATTATTATTATTATTATTATTATTGTTATTATTATTATGATTGTAGTTGATATTGTTGTCACTAATATTGTTGTTGTTGCGATTGATATAATGATTGTTGCGTTTATTATTGTTATTGTTTGTGATGGTGACGGTGATGTGGAGGCGGCGCTAGTTGCGGTTGTTGTTGTTTTCCCGTGTGAGTTGAATAATGTTGGCTAATGGAGATTGTTTGATCTCTGCATATCCCCCGCCAACCACCACACCACCACCACCATCACCGCCGCCGCCGCCGCCACCACCACCACCACCACCACCACCACCATCTCAGCCATTACTCCTACCTCCTCCACTTACCTCATCAATACCATCACTTCTACCATTATCCTCATCTCGCTCCCGCAACAACTGCCACCAGCACCGCAACCACCACCACCACCACCACCACCACCACAACCACCACTACCACCATCATCATCATCGTCATCATCACTACCATCACCGCCACTATCACTACTAAGCGCTAACACCACCCCCACCATCACAAACACAACCATCACCCCATTTCCATCATCATCACGATCATCACCACCAACAGCAACATTCTCATAACTACTTATACCACCCTCTCCATAACCAGCACCACCAATACCACCACCACCACCACCACCACCGCCGCCGCCGCCGCCGCCGCACCATCACTAATTCTTCAACAATTATCTACCCTGAAACACCCTTAAAAGTCACGTGGTTTACTATTCGTGCATTACCAAAGTGACAGATGGAGACGTGACCGCATTAAGTGGAGAGTAGGGGGTGAAGTGGAGGTTGTTGGTGGCGTATTGGGGGGGGGGATGATTGTTACTGTTGTTGTTGTTGTTGCTCCTGTGGTGGTGGTCGTGGATTTAGCTTTCGTTTGTGTTGTACTTTTATTTTATATTCTTTATCTTTTATTTGTTTCAACCATCGGACTGCGGCCATGCTGGATCACCGTCTTGAAGGATTTATTCCCGTGTTCCTCGGCCACTTTTTACCTATGGGCCTCTTTGGTTCCCATTTTTACTCGAGTGGCCCCTCATAATCATTCAATGCTTTAAAAATTCCTTATTAAATGTTATTATGAATTCTTATATTATTTTATTCTTTTACACATATTTTAGTCATTTGACTGCTGCCATGCTGGAGCACCGCTTTAAAGGGGTGTTGTTTTTAGTCGAAGAAATCGACCTCAGGACTTATTCTTTGTAAGCCTAGTACGTATTCTATCGGTCTATCGGACACTTTTGCCGAACCGCTAAGTTACGGATGTCAAGCGATGATGGGAAAGGGGACAAACACAGGCACAGACAAACACACACACACACGTGTGTGTGTATATATATAATATATATATATATATATATACAACGGGCTTCTTTAAATTTCCGTCGACCAAATCCATTCAGAAAGCTTTCGCCAGCTCGGGGCTATAGTAGAAGACACTTGTCCGAGGTGCCACGCAATGGGACTGAACTCGTAACCATATGGTTAGGAAGCGAGCTTCTTACCACTCAGCCACTCCTGCACCTGTTTAAAAAAGTTGTATAAATAAAAAGAAACATCAACATATTTGTGTATTTGTATATATTCAAGATCACATAACGCTGGAAAGAAATTTGAGCAAGTTTGGCTGCTATTTTTAGCTGGCCGAGTGATTACGTTCTACAATGATCCCTCGCTACTTCGTGGTTCAACTATCGCGGATTCACGACTTCGCGGATTTTAAAAATATATATATATGAACACCTAAAAGGTTTCATTAAATCCATTAAAATATTAATAATAAATATTATTTCCTACTCTAGGAACAACAAAACAAGCGTAAAATAGCAAAAAAGCATATGCAGGGGTATTTGAACTTAAGACGAGCTATGATTGGTGCAATGGAGAGAGACGACGAATCCCGAGGTGCAATGGAGGGAGTCATGAACCCCTACACGATGCTCTTTGAACGGAAAAAGAAGCAACGGCAGCAGGTCCCCGACTCCCTACGCAACTGCTGAACCTGGACGCGCATTCATCCATCCGTCGATGCTCTCGGTGTCGGGGGTTGACCTGCTTTCTCTTCTGCGGGTCTTACGAATAGCAAAGGACCACGTTTCGGACTTCTCCCACTACAGACATGGGACGAAGACCGCTTCGCTCAACAGCAACAGCAGCGGCAGCAACTTCCTATCACAATGTTTTTGCAGCCTCGCAAAAAAGAGCCAGTTCTTACTACGGTTGCACCTTCGGAAGAAGTGGAAAAGGTGTCTCAGGAAAGAGCACCGCCGTCAGCTTCATCATCATCATGTCTACTGCACAACAAATTCATCATCATCATCATTCAAATTTTACTTCACCTTCTTTCGTGTTGAGTACAGTAACAATCTTTATTTTTTTTTTTATCTAAAGTGTCATTGCTTAACAGTTGTCCTTGTTATTAATAGACTACTGTAATGGGTGGGTTGTTGACAGTATAGGGAGGGTTTTACAAGTCCAAATACACGCTAAATAAATACTGTAAATAGGGTGTCCCTACTTCGCGGAAATTCAGTTATCGCGGCCGGTCTCGGAACCAATCTACCGCGATAAACGAGGGATCACTGTATTTCTTTTTCATCCGGTGTTGTTATCACTGTTGCTTTTATTACTGTCGTAGCTGTTATATAGTTGTTGTAGCTGTTGGCGGTGGTTGTGATTCTCTTAGCTGTTGTTGTTGTTGAAGTTTGTGGTGTGGATGGTTATATAGTTGTTGTTGCTGCAGCTGTTGTTACTCTTATAATTGTAGTAGTTGCAGTAGTAGCCGTTTATGTCGCTGTCGTCATCTTTGTTTCCTATACTCCTACATGATCAAAGGCGTAGTGAGATAAACCGCTTTAGCTCTCTCTAATAATGGTTTTTGATTTAGGGACAAGGTCAATAATTTTAAAGGGAAGAGGTTCGTCGATACAATTGACCCCACTACTTAACAGGCTGGTACTTTATTCATTGGTACCAGCTGAATGATCTTGTTAAATTTTTTTTCTTTCAACCACTTGAGGTATTTCAAATCCCCACCCGATTGAAGGCTTCTGGTTGGTTAAAATTACACAATTTTTAAATGCTTGTCACTTCTTTATTATTAATTTCAAGGAGGAAAAATGAATGCGTTTTTCATCATCAGCATAGAAAACTACATCAAAATTACATCAAAACTACATGAAAATAATGTGGTGACAATTAGAACTACTTATGGTTGTGGAAAGAAATTTAACAAGATCTCAGTGAAGTCATGGGTCGACACTATCGATTCAGTAATTATTTTATGAACAGCAAAGGGATAAAAAGCAAAGTTGACTCTAGATGGATTTGAACTCAGACTATTAAGTACCGCAAGAAATACTGCAGGGCATTTTCCCAATGCCTTAGCGATTCTACTCCTCGCCGCCTTTGGTTTCTGATTTAGATACAAGGCCAATAATTTTGATGCAAGGGATTAGTCAATTAAGTCGACCCCCAGTACTTGATTGTTACTTTACTTCGTCTACTCCGGAAGAATGAAAAGTAAAGTTGACTATGGTCAGATTTGAAACCAGAGTGTAAAGTGCCAAAACAAACACTGTAAGATATTTTCTCCAACGTCCTATCAATTCTACTAATCTACGGCTTCGGATTTTTAAAATTTAGGCACAAGGCTACCATTTTTAGGGAAATGGTTTATCGAATTAACTCCGATCCCGATATTTGACTTGTACTTATTGTTATCAATCCCGGAAGGATGAAAAGCTAAAGTGGCCTTGGTGGGATTCGAATTTAGAAAGTAAAGAGCTGTAACAAATAGCACAAGGCATTTTGTACAATATTTTGCTACTACACACTATCTGCTACTTCACTGCATTTATTATTCCACCATATAACTTCGCCATATTTGTCACCCCATCACACTTCATCACTCACCACTGGTTAATTTACGCTCATATATATATCAGCCGAAATTTGCTATGATGATCCGGTTTCTGACTGATTAAAGGCTTCGAATGACCCGTCTGTTTTCTGTGTTCGTCCCTTTGTGTATTTCACGTTCTTGTTTCTTTATATATAATGTTTATACCTATATATATATATATATATATATATATATTATATATATATATATATATATATTATATATATATAATATAATAATAAATATTAGGGAATAAATCCAAATTTACAGGGAAAAATCAGATTTAGGATTGAATCCAATTTTATAGTAAAATATTATATAATATTAATTAGAGACAAAACCACTATTTTGCAAATCAAACAAGGAAAGACTTAATCAATACATAAAAAAATTTTAATATAAAGTAAATAAATCGCCACTACAATTGTTTCCTGTCTTCAAATGACATTCATCAGGTGGATTTCATATCAGACTCAATATTCCAATATGGAATATTGAGTCTATATATATATATATATTGGACTTTAAACGCGCCGAAACTATAACGAGTCTGGTCTCCGCAGCAGACGAGAGGGTTTCTATCTTTGTTTGTCCTTTGTCCGTTTCCGGTAATTGATTCCACATGTTCCATTTCGATTTTTCATTATTCACGCACGCACACACACATGTATCTGTGTAGTATGTAATATATATATATATATATATATATATATATATACACGTATATATTTATATGTATATATACATACATATATATACACAACGCGTATATATATACGTATATATATATATATATATATATATATATGTGTGTGTTGTGTGTGTGTGTGTGTGTGTGTGTGTGTGTGTACTCTTATATATAAACACATATATCTATATATTTCGTGGACACTTATTTTGTAAGTTGTGCACATAGAGGTTATTTCATATGACCAATTCTGTCGTTTCACTGAAGTCTTTGGATTCGAACCCTACCAACCCACAGCACTATGTCTGCTATTTGGTCTGGCTGAAGTCATGTTGCGTTGCTTCGCTCTCTTGCAATACAAACGGTCATTGTTTTAATAACTGAATGAAAATAAACACGAAGTTAAATTGCTGGGAGATTGATAGACTATGGAAGGGCGGCGGTTGGATGGATTGGACAGATGGATGGATGTGCGTATGAAAGGAGATGGATGGATGGATGGTTGGATGGATGGATCGGTGGATACAATGGATGAGTGGGTGGATATATGCGGTGTGGGTGTATAGATGTATGCATGGATAGATGGATGGGTAGATGGCTGGCTGGCTGGCTGGCTAGCTAACTGGATGGACATAGGACATATGTACGCATGGGTGCATAGATGCATGTCTCTAAGTATGGTTGGGGGGACTGATTGGTGGCTGCTTGGAACGATAGAAAGATGTACGTATGTATGGCTGGAAAAATGGATATATGGGTAGATGCTGTATGGGTGGATGAATGGATGTGTATATAGAAGTATAAATGAAAGATGAAAGCGAAACAATGTACCACATGAACACAAAACGCCGAAGCTTCCTAGTTGGAAGTAGTTGAACGACTCCAAAAACAACGGCATGAATGGATGAAAGACGAAGAGGAAACATTGTACGACGTGAACTCAAAACACAGAAGCAAAAACAGAGCCAGTAAGCTAGGACAGCTATCGTCTGCCAAGCTTGCAATTAGAATTAATATATACACTAAACAGAGATTCGCTTTCATCGTTTCAACTTTGCTCTCTATGGAATCGTGGTGTAGGAAACAATGACTACTTAACTGCCTTAGAGAAGGACCAACACAATCAAAATGTTAAACAGTCACCTAATTTGGGGCTAATGTTTTGCTAATGTTTCACTGGTGTCACGACAAATTGCCTCCGTTTTTCTGGGGGTTGGATAGATATAATTGCTCTTGATGTACGATCTGAGATGTCAACGTATATGTGTATGTGAATGTAATTTATTGTTTGTGTATGAACATTGACACAGCATGTGTGAATATATGTGAGTTAACTGCACACTTATAACTAAACGTCTTTGCGTAGGTATTTACCTATGATTAACTGTATATGTATATATGGTACTCATATACATACGCACAGATTACTTTTCCTCACATATGTGAGCGAGTGTGTGTCTGTGTGACTAGCTAGATATAGATAGATCAACAGACAATAGATATGTAAATATATGTAAACATATATATATAAAATAAGAAATATATTTATACACACATACACATATATGTATGTATATGTCTGTATGTATGTATGTATGCATGTATGTATGTATTATGTATGTATGCATGTATGTATGTATTATGTATGTATGTATGCATATACATATATATATATATATATGCACACACGTATACGTTCAAGCATATGCACAAGCACACATACACACATGCATATATATATATATATATATATATATATATAGGTAAACAGTAAAATTAAATACAGACATGGACAAGAACATGAAACACCACAGAGACGACACAAGAACCACAGGACGGGACATTCGAAGCCCTCAGTCATCAGTCAAGAACCAGATCATCTTAGCAATTTCGGCTGATTAATCTTATATATATATATATACATATATCATAAAGGTCAGGAGGTATGAGAGGTCAATATATTATTTAGCCAATTGGCATCCTTAGGGTTACGGCCGTTTCGAAGCTTTCTTCATATAGTAATAATCTCAGTATGACAACAAATTATGCTTACATATTCGTATTAATATGGACTGTTCTTCCTTCATGTTGTTGATCCTGAATACCTCATAAACGCATCCCCACTACACACACACACACACACACACACACACGCACGAGCTGGCAGGAACGTTAGCACGCTGGGTGAAATGCTTAGCGGTATTTCTTCTGCCGCTACGTTCTGAGTTCAAATTCCGCCGAGGTCGATTTTGCCTTTCATCCTTTCAGG
>NC_043002.1:20921969-20926969 GCF_006345805.1 Octopus sinensis
TGTAATTTTAAGTTAACTTTCTGAGGAATCTGAATTGCTCATACTTGTGTACATGAAATATCCACTCATTACTCTAAGTATTGATGGTATAAGTGAATACACCCAAGTATAGTACATTTGTTTCTACAAGAGTATTACTACTAGTAAAATGGAGAAGATACTGATCAAATCATCAATGAAAGGTGTACCCATCCCTACTAAGGACCACTACACCAAAGAGCTAATTTATAGAATTAACGAGTTCATTCGCAGGATGTTCTATATTATTATGTTTGACCTTAATGTTCATATGTAGTGGTTTAATAAATTATGTGATTGAGTATTATCTGGTAGTTGATTATTGATTAAGATGTATTTCTCCATTTTCTTATTTTGTATTATTAATTTGTGGTAAAACATTTTACCTTTGCCCATATAATACAGTAAATGAATTAATTGCATCGCAATTCTTAACATTTATGTATTAACTTTGTTGGGTGCTTTACTAGCAGTATATTGGATATATGTTATCCCATGGAGGGTTGCACTCACAACCCCTATCTCAATTTGTATATATATATATATATATATATATATATATATATATATATATATATATATATATATATTTCGACAGTAAATCATGAATCCGAAAGAGAAGCACACTATAAGTAATAGAGCAGTAGAGTATATGGATAAAGATAGTTATGGTCGGTCAACGGAGTTACCCATGGTTTCGCATCCATAAAGCGCGTAGATTTACATCGTCTCGTCAGATACTAACAGCCGGAATATATATGCTCGAAATGAGGAGTAGATAGCCAGCCGACAACTGATGAAGGGTCGTTCTTTATGTCACTTGTCTTGGTTTCCCTTTGTTTCTCTCGTTATTTTGTTTGCGTTTTGAACTCATTTGTTTTCGTATTTCATGTTGTTTACAACTGGTGACGTCCTGTACCCTTATATATGCATATGTATGCCTATATATATATGTGTGTGTGTGTGTGTGTGTGTACACACACTCAAGCACAAACATACATAATGAAGTCATATTTTGAGTCAATTCTAGGCTGAAATGTACTCAGGTTTGTTTTGTATTCCTTGCAGGAATCTGTTATCCAATTTAAACTTCATAGGTTTTAATCTTTCTGTTTCGTTTGTTTCAGAAGAATGTTTAAATTGCTTGTGCGTGACTGTATCATACGTACGTGTGTTTGTTGTGTGTGTGTGTGTGTGTGTGTGTGTGTGTGCGTGTGTAAATATGTATAAGATGCAAATGTTGTGTCTTGATATGTGCATATTGGTTAGTTTGTGCTTGACACAATTTTAACTTAACGCTATGCAAAATAAGGGAAATAACTCTTATTCCAAGGGAAGCAACTCTAAATCAATAAAATTGGTTTGAAATTTTGGCACAAGACCAGTAATTTTGAGGCAGGGATAGGTCGATTATATTGACCCCTGTATTCAACTGATACCTATTTTATCGATTCCAAAAGGGATAAAAGGCAAAGTCGACCTCTGCGGAAGTTGAACCCTGAACGTGAAGACGGATGAAATACCGCTAAGTATTTTACCCGAGGTGTTAACGATTCTGCCAGTTCGCCGCCTTAATGACGAATTAGATATTAACATTAATGGTTATTTCTCTGAAAAAGACCGCTGCCTAAAGCACAAGAACCCATTTCTACAAGTCGTATACAAATTTACCTTCTTTTTCGACTCTTTTAATCGATTCTTTACAAAAGCTGTCATTAGTTTGATCTACGCGCTTATTTTAATTATTATATAGTTTATTCTTGGTTTTTTATTATTATTTAGTAAGATAAAGGTGGTGCCAAGTGGGCCACTTTTGGTAAGCAGAACTGGTGATGTGGGATGAACTGGTGATGTGGTAGTAGCAATTATTCGAACGAGACCTTCGAAGACCGAAGTGGAGAAGTGTTCCATGCCACCGGCGGTCGAGCACGGGCCAGTCGGTCCTAAGAAGCGGGCGAAAGCTTCCACGAAAGGCGCCGGATCCGTCGAACGAAACGATACGACAAAGGTGGTGAGCTGGCAGAATCGTTAGCACGCCAGGTGAAATGCTTAGTGCTATTTCACCTGCCACTACCTTCAAATTCCGTCGAGGTCGACTTTGCCTTTCATCCTCTCGGGGTTGATAAATAAAGTATCAATGAAACACTGGAATCGATGCATTCAACTAGTCCCCTCCCCAAAATTTTGGGTCTTGTGCCTATAGTGGAAATAATTAATATCAAAATAGTAAGAATTTAGAAAAAACACAGTTACAATGCTAATAATGTACAAAGAATTTATTAAAAAAAAATTTGAATAGGAATTTGATAATAAAGATAAAATACAAATTTGAATAATTTTATCGATGAATTGAGCGAACATCTAGAAACGCAAGAATAACTAACGTATTTTTAGAAATTTTAAAGCAAACTGAAGAGTAACCTAAAGTAATCTCCCTCTAAGTTGTAGATCACACACCAAAGTAGCACCGAAACATGTCTCTTTTGTTTCTTCCCTTCAGTTCCTCAAGTCCTCAAAGATATCACTTATTCTATCTCAAACATGTTCGTTCTTAATCCTCACTATTTGTATTCCATTCTCATTATTCTCTCTCTCTCTTTCTCTGTCTGTCTGTCTGTCCGTCTCTCTCTTTTTCTCTGTCTGTCTGTCTGTCCGTCCGTCTCTCTCTCTTTCTCTCTCTCTTCTCTCTCTTCTCTCTCTTTCTCTCTTTCGCTCTTTTCTCTCTCTCTCTTTCTCTCTCACTTCTCTCTCTCCCTTTCTCTCTTTCCCTCTCTCTCTCTTCATGTGTGTGTATGTGTGTACCATTGTGTCTGTGTCTGTCGCCCCCCCCCACCTCTTTCGTTTGAGAACCAGTGCTGGTCTGTTTACATCCCCGTAACCAAGCAATTTGGCAAAAGAAACCAATAACGTAAGTACCAGACTTTAAAACAAAGCTAGTACTTGTGTCGAGTTGCTCGACTGAAAATTCTTCAAGGCGATACCCCAACATGGGCGCACCCTAATGGCTGAAACAAGTAAAAGAGAAAAGATTCTGAGCAAGTCAAATACTTTCGGTCATATTTAAGAGTCATCAAAAGAGGAGGGAGTCAGAAGATGAGGAGAAGGAGGAGAAAAAGTAGTAGTAGTAGTAGTAGTAGTAGTAGTAGTAGTAGTAGTAGTAAAAGAAGAAGGAGAAGGAGAAGGAGGAGGAGGAGGAGGAGGAGAAGAAGTAGGAGGATGAGAAGAAGGAGGATGAGAAGAAGGAGGAGGAGAAGAAGAAAGAGGAGGAGAAGAAGGAGAAGAAGGAGGAGAAGCAGAAGGAGAAGGAGGAGGAGAAGAAGAAGAGGAAGAAGAAGAAGAAGAGGAAGAAGAAGAAGAAGATGATGATGATGATGATGATGATGATGATGATGGTGATGGTGATGGTGATGATGATGATGGTGATGGTGATGATGATGATGAGAGAAAACTGTAAAGACTGCGAATTTGATTTAATTTATTTATTACAGTTTCCTTTTGAATTGTGTTAGCTTTTCGTTGCGCTCAGCAGAAGATAACATTCATCGGGGAAAAACAAACTTCATTCAAATTTAGAGCTGTTCCATTGTGCTTAGAGCTTCGTAATAGTTGTGTGCGTTTGCGTGTGTGTGTGTGTCCATGCACATATAAATATATATACATACGTACATATATATGCATGCACATATACATATATATAGATATGTATGTATGTTTATATATGTATATATTATATATATATATATATATGTATATATATATATATACACGCACGCATGTGCATAAGTATATGTATAGATATATGTGTGTATACGCATGTGCATATACATACATACATACATACATACATACATACATACATACATACATACATACATACATACATATATATATATTTGTTGTTTATATGTGTTTATTTATATATATATACATGCATATATACATATACATATATACATATTATATATATATATATATAAGCTTTCAAAATGTTACACAATTGTGATTTCTCACTCAATTCTATGATTTACATCCTAGAAAGATCTTGCTTACAGATCCATGTTGAAAAATTTGAGTTCTTGCAGATCTTAGCGAAGACGCAAAAAAGTTATTTCCGTGAATTATGTGCAGATAGTCTCTGTCAGTAAACATAGAATCGATATCTCGAAGACTGGTTAGAAATCCGATTGGTCTTGCATTGGAAATCAGCGAACATCCTTGTCTACGTAACCACTTCACACATCTGACTGCCTGGAGAACATTAGTACCTGAAAAAGTAGATAGATAAATAATTACATATAAAGATGTCTACTGTAAAACACATGTACCTATACACTCAAGGGCATACATATAGATTCATATATTCACATGCACATACATTCATATACACCTACATACATATATCTTCAAACAATTACATAATAAAATGTGACAGCCGATGCAGACTTTGTGGTGTTAATACCAAAGATATCCCCCACATCTTAAGCAGTTGTTTGAAAATGTCATTACAGTAACATATACCGATGAGACATGATGTTGTAGCTAGGACACTGTATAACGAGACCCTGGAAAGGATAACCCCGAGGACGAAGAAATAAAGAACCCACAATATGGTGGAAAATATATAGCCACTTAAAATAAAATGGAATGTCCCAGTGAAAATCTCAATAAAATGTAAACACAGTAGACCTGATATAAGGATTTGGGACAAAGAAGAGAAAATGTACAGTTGTGGAAATCAACTTCCTTGCGGATGTTAACACAAAGCTGAAGATGAGTGAAATAGGGAATATCTACGCTGAACTATTGAGAAATCTGCAGGCACTCTATCCAGATTACAAGTCCAAGTGTATACCTGTAATTATTGGGAACCTGGGATATGTAGCACACTGCGTAAATACCAATCTTGAGAAATTAGGCTTCTTGAAACCAGAAAGGAGAATGCTGACTCGAAGACTACAGATATCAAGCCATCACGAGAACCG
>NC_043002.1:20939469-20946777 GCF_006345805.1 Octopus sinensis
GGGGTGAGTTTTTTTTTTTATAAACATTAACAATGACAGCAACGTGAAGGCCAAGAAATAACAAACGAACTGTTCTCAAATTACATCTTAACGTTTTCAAACATGAAGGTACATTGGATGACATATCCTACACACACACACACACACACACACACACATGCCGTATCATTTAAATTGTAAAATTGTAGCAGATGCTGATATATTAAATGACGAGCACAAAATTTGATTCTTATTTAGAGGTTATTGTTAGTGACCCCTCAAATTTGTAGATAATTTCGAGAAATTAAGTATTAATTTCATAGTTTTCTGTACAATTCATTCTTTATTCTTCGAAATTATCTTTTCTTTTTCTTTCTGAAGAGTCACTAATAATTGTAGTAAGTTTTTGTTTACTTTCTCTGGTTAATAAGGGAATTTGATTAACTAATCTAATTCTTTGCAGGCGCAGGCATATTCGTGTGGTTAAGGAGATCCTTTTGCAATCACGTGGTTACGAATTCATTCCCACTGCGCGGCACCTTGGCAAGTGCCTTCAACACTAGACCTTGTGTGTCCGTTTCCCCGATGAAACTTGTCTGAACAGGCAAAAATTATACAGAGATCATGAAAGCGGGTTAATTCGTATACCGTGGCAATAAGAGCAAGTCGGCGTTTCTTTCTTTCTTTCTTTCTTTCTTTCTTTCTTTCTTTCTTTCTTTCTTTCTTTCTTTCTTTCTTTCTCAAACGGAGAGACAATCAGACACAATTTCATCCTACGCTCTTATCGAAACACAAAGCCTTCTCAATTTTAAATGAAAGGTAAACATTTTACTCACCCGCAAGGCAGCGGTTATCACATACTCCAGTTGATGTTTATTAGGATATTTCGGTGGAGTGTTGATGTTGTACGTCAAGTCTTTCTTATACCATTTGGATCCTACATTTTGCCAAAATGCAAGTAATAAAGCATAAATCATGTATGAATACATACATACATACATACATACATACATACACATAACTAACTAACTAAATAAATAAATAAATAAGTATATACATACATACATACATACATACATACATACATACATACATACATACATACATACATACATACATACATATATATATATGTGTGTTTCTTAAATGGTTTATATATATATATATATTTGATTATATATATATTTGATTATATATATATAACACCAGATTGAATCAGCTCATTTAAAATTTCGAGGATGTGTAGGACAAGTCTGTTTCATCAGATGGAGTCGAATCAAACTTTTAGGAAGATCATATGAAGCTACTATCATATACGTTGGGTGCTATTTTCTTTCGTGTCTGATAATACATCCGTTTCTTGTGAATAAAACTATAACTGCAAGATACTGGTGAATTAATCTTTGAAATTACCCTTAGAAAATTTCGTCAGCTGATTATCTTGTGTCGAGCAATACAACTAATTCACAAATGAAAACGCTAGGAATCACCTGGAGTAGTCTCCCTTGTTGATGAATATATAAGTTGTGGAATCATCTCCCTTGCATCTTAGAAGCTTCCGCGATGTAAGGTTTTGCAATAATTTTGATTACATAACCTACTAGCCGCAACAACTGACCTTCACTACGACAAATACAGAGCAGCCCCAGCAGCGCGCTGTTAAAGATCCATTCACTTAACAGGGGGCACCTTAAAATCACATACATAGTTCCTGCATGTGTGAGACTTGAATAATGAGCGAGTCAACCATATATGCATGTGTGCGCGAACGTATAATTAAGTGTATACATACATGTAAATGACCGTAACTATAAATGGAAAAGATTTTGTTAGTCTCCCACACACTTTCTCTCAATTCTTCCCATCAACCGCTGTACTCTGCCCAAAGCCATGTGGTTAAAATGCAAGCTCTGCACTCTTGGTTCAGTCTTACTACATGGAATTTTGGGCCAGTAACTTCGACTGTAGAACGGGGCCGACCAATCCATGGTGAGTCAGTTCGGTAGGTGGAAAGAAACTGTGTGCAAACTCGTCATATGTATGTATGTATGTATGTATGTATATATATATCTCTATACACACACACACATATATCGAAGAGCAATCTGTGTATCTCACTATATTATGTATATTATTTAAATTATTTACATTCGACGGATATTTGTCCTTATCTTGTTTGTTGTTAACACAACATTTCGGCTGATGTACTCTCCAGCCTTCATCAGGTGTCCTGGTGGAATTTTGAACCTGGGTTCTCATTCCTAAGGTATTTTTCCGATGTTATAATAATAATAATAATAATAATAATAATAATATCGGAGAATACCTTAAGAATGAGAACCTAGGTTCGAAATTCCCCCAGGGCATCTGATGAAAGCGGGAGAGTACATCAGCCGAAACGTTGTGTTAACAACAAACAAGATGAAGACAAATATCCGTCAAATGTAAATAATGTAAATGACAACAATGTTATATCATGATAAATGATATAAGCAATGACATACCGTGGTATATTGTCCAGTAAAGACTTCTTTTTCCAAGTCTAACATATGAAACATTCAGATGTAATCCTCGACGGTCAGGAACACCGCATCTTCTCCTGGGTTCCATCTTTTCCCCTAAAGAAATAAATTAAGGGCAATGTTACGATAGCGATTCTTTTTGAAATAAATCACTCGTAAAGGATTTTGAATTATTAATGTTAAACATAATTAATTTTAAAATCTTAGTAACTGATATAACGGTTTTTGAGAGAAATAATTTAGTCTTTCTTAATTGGTTTCAAACGCGGCACAAGGCTTGCAACTTCAAAAGAGGGGATTAGTCGATTACATCGACCCCAGTGCTTTACTGATGTTTATTTTATCGACCCCTAAAGGATGAAAAATAAAGGCGACCTCGACAGAATTTGTGAGTCTTTCTATGTTATTAAATAAAAGAAGCAGTAAAGTAAGGATGGGCGAAACGCCGCAAAGCATTTTGCCCGGCAAACGATTCTACCAGCTCGCTGCCTCAGTAGTAGTAGTAGTAATAATAATAAAACATTCTAATAATTTAGGGATTAGAAATATTTAATAAAGCAAAAATTATATATTTTATGCATGACTTCAATCAATTATCGTTTTAATATAACTTACCATTCTTTGTATTATTTTTATGCTGACCTTGTTGGAGTGGATTAGATTCATTTACTGAAGCTAGTAGTTTTTCTTTGTTAATGCATAAAGGACAAAGACGTTTTAGCGCGGGATGAAGATTCAGGAAGCTTTCCTAAGGGAAACAAAATAAATTGGTTTTTCATTTAGCATAATATAAACAATTTCTGAGATGGTTTATAATAATAATAATAATAATAATAAGAAGAAGAAGAACAACAACAACAACAATAACAATAATAACAACAACAACAACAATAACAATTAATAATAATAATAATAATAATAATAATAATAATAATAATAATAATAATGAACCTGACATTGTTGTGGTGAACAAAATAAAATAAAAACCTGATATTGATTAAGTGAACAAAAAAACCTAACATTGTTGTAACGAACAAAGAAAAACCCTGATATTGTTATGGTGAACAAAAAAAATTTGCATGATAATCGACATAGCATGTCCCAGTGACAACAAGTTCAAAGAAGAAGAAGAAGAAGAAGAAGAATCATGACATTGTCCACGAAGACTGCGGGCAGTGGAGAAAGTGGACGTGATATCGATAGTAATTGAAGAGATTGCAAGGATCAACACTCAACTACCAGCATAGCTCAAAACGATTGGTAGAAATGTGGATAGAACAACAACGAAAATTGCTTGGAACTGCAAGAGTTCCCCGCTGGGTTCATGAAACATGATCAGTAACTAAGTGTCACCTTAGTAAGTTGGCTGTGGACAGCTGACACTTTGTACCCAGTAAAATAAGCTGAGAGGTTTCTACTTTTTTAAACCTTTGTGTGCAATGCATATGTCCCGTCTTTTTTAGTGTATACCGTGTATGCTTTCTTTCTTTCACATTTTTTCATCATTTCATTATATGTAAAGCCCTACACTTTATGTCTGTCTTTGTACAGTCCCCCTCATCCCTCGCCCTTGTGGCAAATAAATGAAATTGTTATTATTATTATGCGATGAAAACTCACAGATTATTTTGCTGTGAATGATGGAAAGTGTCAGCTTCCCACAGCCAGCAGACTAAGGTGACATCTGTTTACTAGTCATGCTTCAAAAACCCTGCGAAGAATTCTTGCAGTTCGAAGCAATACTGATTTTTGTAGGTGTTCTACCTTCACACTTGCACCAATCTTTTTTAGCCACGTTGGTAGCTGAGTGCTGATACTTCCAAGTGTACCAATTACTATTGATATCACGTCTACTCTCCTCGTTGACCACAACCTTCGTATTTCTCATTTCAAATCGTCATAATTGTTTATTTTTTTCTCCGACTTTCACACTAATCCTGTTGTCACCGTGGCATGCTATGCCGATTATCATGCATGTTCTTTCTTTTATTATTCACCACAACAATGTCCGGTTTCCGATGTCTGGTCAGGTGATCGCATTGGATCATTGCATCCCACAGGATTTTGCAATTCTCATTCTCGGTGACTCCTTCTGGGGTTTGCTTATACCACATCTTTGCTCTTTGTAGGCCGTGATTTCCACACAGCTCCCAATGGATTATTCTTGCTTCATTGCCATGGCGTCTTTTATATTCTCGTTGTGCCAGTTTCGGGCATTCGCTAACGATGTGTCATACCGTTTCACCCCTCTCAACACAGAATTAAGCTTCACACAATGAAATGTAATATACACACAGTGAAAAATATATAAAAAAGATTCTGAATAAAAAAATGTCTGACAAAATTGGAACTCTAACAGAGAACTGAACTATAGACAGTGAAAAATAATATACACTCAGTGAAAAATATATAAAAAAAAAGATCCTGAAGAAAAAAGCCAGTTTTATCAGACAATTTTTCTTCAGAATCTATTTTTTATTTATATTTTCACTGTGTGTATATTATTTTTCACTGTGTGAAGTTCAAATCCCACCTCGGGATTTTTAACATTTTCCCACTGCGTGAGCTCTGTTCCGCATTATGGCGACGTAACTTCGTCGTCTGTGTGACTAGCCCGAACAGCGTACCTCGCTGACTAACATTACTTACTGAGTCTGTCCACTGTTTATCAGTTGTGGACCAGCCGACTTCTCACCTGGGGGTGTCCCCCACAACAATATACCACCCTCAACTGTTTTTCTCTGCTTCGATACAGTCTTGGCAAGTGATCAAATCTCTCCTACCCTTTCTTCTGGACAAGTACAGCCTATCAGTATCACTCTTAGGGTGGAAGGCTCCGTGTACTGTCAACATTTTTCTGATCTTGGTATCCATTTTCTTCACTTCTCTTTTTTGCTATTTTATAATTCCTGCGCCATCCCGAAGTGATGCTATCGCCCATATAATAACTGCTTGGATTTTATTCCATCCAGTCAATTTTGAGCGTAATACCAACCTTAGTCTTCGGAAATACTCCATCCTCAGTTTCTCTTTCATTTCCTTCTCCATTATCTCGTTGGAGTCTAGTAAACCAAGGTATTTGTAGCCTTCCGTTTCAATTTGTTTTACCAAGTCTCTGTTCGGTAATTCTATACCTGTTAGAAGCTATATCTTGCCTCTTTTTAGGTAGATTATTCCGCACTTCTTGAGTCCAAATGGGACAGATTATGCTGAGACAGGTTATTCATGGAACTCCAGAGGTTGCTTATTCATGCAAATGTTTCCTTTCTATGTCACTATTATCTCAAAGGAAATACAGTCCAAGTATATCTTGGCGCCAGTGTCGTCGAAGACATTGCCACTAGAATACAACATACGGCAAGTTACCTCGTCCAACACTTTGACACTTTCACCAATCATCCATCTCGAGCAATTCGCTTGCAGTTACGCCAGTCCGTTGCTCTGGATTCCAAAAGGATAAAAGGTAAAGCTGCCCTCGGTAGAAAATGAGCTCAGGGAGTCGCATCAAACGCTGATGATCGAACGATTCTGCAAATTCGTTACAGAGCCATATCGCTTTTTCTAGATAACTTTGCGAACAAAGGCACATCTTCAAACTGCGGACATCCGCACTTTACGGCATCAATAACATACTAATTCCTTTTCCAATATTTTCTACTTGACTCACACATACACATATACATATACGCGCAAAAGCATTTATATGACAAATATTCAAATCTTTTACACATTACACTTAAACATACACACACACACGCATACACATAGCGTGCGCACACACAAGCACATTCCCATATATATTTATCCTCTACATACAGAAGTATAAACGCACCAACTCACGTACTCTCGTACACACACTGTCACATACGCATGCAGGCACAAACAGCCGACATGGTTACACCCGTTACATACTCATAAATTAAATATACGCGCACTTGGCTTCTCCAAAAAATATACCTAGGCGCAATCACACCGACATACAAAAACATACCTAATACACACAAATACTCCCACACACATACATACTCATATAGATACACACACACGCACACATACACATGCATATGTACACACATCTTACCTGAAATTAGAACAAAGAAACAAAAACACATCGACACCGACACGTAGGTACACGCATCGATAGAAACATACGTACAGACACAAGCTGAAATCAGTTAAAGATTATTTATTAACTCTAAGAGGCCAGAGCTGAAGGGCACACAGTGCTTTCTCACCTTGGGTTAATGAAGTCGTGATGTTCACGTCCACATTTCAGTAATAACACCTGCATGTGTGTGTGTGTGTGTGTGTGTGTTCTAATTTCGAATCCAATCTGGGTCGATTTAGCTTTTATTCTCTTGCGATTGATTTCTTGATTTCAATGAGAAAGTGTTAATGATTTGTACTAATTGTTCAAATCCAGGTCAAATGTGACAGGACGCGCCTCTGGTGAAAGGCATTCCAGTCATGACCATCAGTTGTTATTCATTTTTTTAAGACAGTAGGGGTGATTTGAAGGCATTTGGTTGCTTTTTCTAGCAGGTGGATCGACGTGTAGTGTTATTGCTGCTGTTGTCTTCTTCTTCTTCTTCTTCTTCTTCTTCTTCTTCTTCTTCTTCTTCTTCTTCTTCTTCTTCTTCTTCTTCTTCTTCTTCCTCTTCTTCTTCTTCTTCTTCTTCTCTTCCTCTTCTTCTTCTTCTTCTTCTCTTCTTCTTCTTCTTCTTCCTCTTCTTCTTCTTCTTCTTCTTCTTCTTCTTCTTCTTCTTCTTCTTCTTCTTCTCTTCCTCTTCTTCTTCCATCAGGACTC
>NC_043002.1:20946877-20949377 GCF_006345805.1 Octopus sinensis
GTGTTGGTGTTGGTGGTGTTGGTTGTGGTGGTGTTGGTGATGGTGATGGTGTTGGTGGTGGTGGAGGTGGTGGTAGTAGTCGTAGTGTTAGTGATGGTAGTACTAGTAGTAGTAGTGATGGTAATGATAGTGGTGGTGGTGCTGATGTGGTGGTGGCCATAACGGCAGCGGTGGCGGTGTCGGTGTTGGTAGTGATGGCGTCGGTGCTGATGGTGATGGTGATGGTGATTAGGTGGTAACAGTAGTGTTGGTGATGTTGTGGTTTAAGCTATTGCCGGTTGTAGCGGCGATAGCGTTGATGTTGCGCCGCTCTTACTGTTTATCCTCTGATGATGCTGGTGATGCTGATACTGTTACAGTGTACAAAAGGTGAGCTATACATTACGTATGTATCCATAATTACCTGTCACATCTGTCATCTATGATGTGATTGGTCACTTCAAACTTTCTCCTATTTCCCGTTCCCTCCAACGCCGTCATTCTCTTTCGTTCGACTTTCCTTCCTTCCTTCCTTCCTTCCTTCTTTCTTTCTTTCTTTTATTTTTCTCTTTCATCCTACCGTTCCTATTTTTCCTTTCTTAGTTTTTCTCTTTCATCTCATCCTTTATTCTTTCATTCATTCTTACGTCTTTTCTCTTTCGTCTGCACGTGGCTATTGTTATTGTTTTTTTATAATTTCATTTTGTTGTTTTTTCCTTCTTTTTCCTTCTTCTTTTCCTTTTCCTTTTCCCCATCCCGTTCTCCACACTCGTCTCCTTTCGTTTCTTATTAATTGAATCTGTGACAAAAATTCTTTTTTTTTTTTGTCATTGTTTTTATGAGGATTTCGTTTTGCGCACGAGGCTCAAAAAGCCACTTCCGCTTTCGTCTTCTCCCTTGTCTATCTCCTCCATCATTTTCTTCACTTCCCCATTTTATACTATATATTACAATCTAAAAAAAAAAGAGCCTCTGCGTGGTTGCTCGACTACTAAAAGTAGTAGCCGAATTTTCCTTTAAGCCTCATTGTAGTATATTTAAATAATAATAATAATAATAATAATAATAATAATAATAATAATAATGGATCTTTTCCTTTTGAACGGCAGTTTTCAAAACAATTTCTAGTTAACTAAACACTTTTAAACTTCGTATACTGGTAGAATGTGTCAAAATAAAACATTTTTTTCTCTTGGCTTTCTTGAGAAAATTGTAATTTGTAAGTTTAACGTAGTTTAATTTTTCGAATTTTAACCAATCAATGGCCTCTATTGAGCTAAAATCATTTTCTGCGTCTAAAACTGAGACAACATCCTGTCACTAACCCTAACCTTAACCCTAAATTTCAGCCTTTCGGTTTTTTTTTCTTAATTGTTAAATTAATTTAATTGTTACGCGTGTCTAAAATCATTCGTTTTGTTTTTGTTTTGAGTGTTTGTTTTGAGATACACGTGTATTGTTTAAACTATTTCCCATTGCTTTCGTTTTAGCCTTTCGTTTTTTTTCTTAATTGTTAAATTAATTTAAGGATAACAATTAAGAAAAAAAACGAAAAGCTAAAACGAAAGCAATGGAAAATAATTTAAACAATTAACAAACAAAATAATTCTATAATTTTATACACACGCTTTCCGTACATATACATAACAGTGACAGGATGTTGTCTCAGTTTTAGACGCAGCAGATGTTTTAGCTCAATAGATGCCATTGATTGGTTAAAATTCGAAAAATTAAACTACGTTAAACTTACAAATTACAATTTTCTCAAGAAAGCCAAGAGAAAAAAATGTTTTATTTTGACACATTCTACCAGTATACGAAGTTTAAAAGTGTTTAGTTAACTAGAAATTGTTTTGAAAACTGCCGTTCAAAAGGAAAAGATCCATGATAATAATAACAAATTCTGGTTTTATTGGCCACAAGGGATAACATAAATCAAAAACAAATGTAAGGACAAACACAGGATGAAAAGTACAAAGGGTTTTGAGAAAAGGAAAAGACGGTGAAAACATACAAATAACAGCGAAAAATATAACAAATAAAACTCCTAATAGTGGGAGGCACTTTGAAAGGTTACTCGTGGAAAAGCCCATAAAAGCCACGGGAGCCTGATCAAAAGGAGTAGAGAGCCCCTTCTCCTTTTATATTACCATTTTTTTTTTACAGGCGTAATCTCAGAATTGGTCCGGCATTCACTCACCTTTCAATAAATTTGCTACGAGACAGCACTTCCTTCTCTACTCTCGTCTTTCTTTTCAAGTGGAACTTGAAAAAGTTGATGAGGCCTTGGCCAAAGAGGAAAGTGTCTGACTTTAGCCCTTTGAAACGGGTCCACCATACCACCTCTTTCGTTACAGCCACTAGACAAAGGAAAATTGCCTTGCCCTCCCAGTTAAAGGAGGTCGGCGGGACAATCTTCACTCTGGATTCAGCTGATAGCCGGATCCGAGAATTAGACCACAATCGCCCAAAGAAATATTTAAGAATAGACGAAATAGCTAAAATGCAGCACGCAAGATAG
>NC_043002.1:20951877-20976877 GCF_006345805.1 Octopus sinensis
CACATGCATTATATATATATATATATATTATATATATATATATATATATTATATATATATATATGTAATATATGTACGATGGGCTTCTTTCAGTTTTTCCGTCTACCAAAAATCCACTCACAAAGCTTTGGTCGGCCTGGTGCCATAGTAGAAGACACTTGTCCAAGGTGGCATATATATATTTTTTCAGAAGTCAAACACCTATAGTAATAAACGAATGAACGCGTGTGTATGCTTGCACGTGTTTTTTTCTTTTCTTTTGTGTGTGTGTGTGTGTGTGTGTGTGTGTGTGTGTGTGTATTCAAACATACATATTCTTTACACGTCTGTGTCTGTATATACATTCATGTATGGATACTTAGACACACAAACACACATACACGTGTGTGTGTGTGCATATATATATATATATATATATATATATAATATATAATATATATGCGTATGCAGTACTTCAGGAATTAATGGTTGACTTTCTAAATTGCAATGTACAGTGTCCATTTATCTCTACATCTATCTATATGTACAAACACACACAACTTATATGTAATATATTGTGATATAAACAGTAGAGATGCAGAATCTGCAGCAGCTACTAAGAAATAAATAAAGAAAGAAAAAAAAAGAAGAAAGAAGAAGAAAGAAGAAAGAAGAAGAAGAAAGAAGAAGAAAGAAGAAAGAAAGGAAGAAAGAAGGAAGTAAGGAAAGAAAGAAAGAAAGAAAGCAAGAAAGAAAGAAAGTGAGAGAGTGGGAAACAGAAAGAATCAGTTAACGGCGTTTATGCATTTATCTACATATATGTAACGAAGAACTTCCTAGATTCTTAACCAAGATTCGAAACCTAGCCTAGATTCTTCGGTCAGTCTCGTTCTTATTGTCCTCCCCTTTTTGCACTTAGAAATTTAAGAGAGTCGATTGTCACAGTTAAGTTCTTTTGTTTAAGTTAACATTCTTAGGGTAAAAACAGTTCGGGAGAGACAAACTCTTTACTTTCCATTGTTCTCCGTCCTACATCCAGTTTTACAGCATATATAAATACAGTATTTAAATTCAGTTAGACTTCTTCTTCACTTGGTTGACCAACGAAGAGCATCCCGTTTTCTTCCTTCGCTAACAAGCTGTTAAAGAGGGAGCATATAACTTTCACCTTTTCTATGAGGTCTGACCAATAAGTATCCGGACTGTTGCCATAGTAACAAAGCTAAAGCCGCTTGGCACAGATTGACCTTGTACACTTCTGTGCATGCGTACTAAGTTTTAATGCTCTAGCTTACTTCCACTGTTTACAGCGGTGCTTGGAGGGAAGGTGTGTAGCGTGTGATCGTCGCATTGACCATGACAGAGAAAGTTGTCATGATGATGCCTGCTTAGAGGTCTACGCAAAGTTGCAGAAAGTGTATGGAAAAGAGTGTATGAGCCGCACACAAGTGTATGAGTGGTTCACACGTTTCCAAGATGGCCGACAAAAATGTCGATATTGACAAACGTCTGGGAGACCCGCAACCAGAACTGAGAAAAACATCGCAAATATGCGTGCAACTGTGTGTGGGGGAGGAATCGTCGAATCATTATCCGTGAGTTATCAGACGATGTGCAGATTAGTTACGATTCAGTTCAGTCCATTATCACAGAAGATTTGGATATGAAACGCGCGTCTGACAAGTTTGTACCAACACTGCTTTCAGTTGACTAATAAGACACTCTGGTTTCAGTTGCACAAGATCTTGGTTGTGTTGAGAACGATGTAAACTTTTTGAGCAGGTATTACAAAGCTTTTGACAAAATTTTATGTAAATTTTCGGCTCAACTTTCTCTGTCATTGTCAATACGACGATCACACGCTACACACCTTCCTTCCAAGGAAATGAGCAAGAACCACCTTAAAACTTAGTGAGCATACACAGCAGAGTACAATATGTGTCAAGCGGCTTTACTTTGCATGCTTTAGCTTCGTTACTATGCAACAAACAGTCCGGATACTTACTGACCAGACCACGCATTTACTCTTTTACTCTTTTACTTGTTTCAGTCATTTGACTGTGGCCATTCTGGAGCACCACCTTTAGTCGAGCAAATCGACCCCAGGAGTTATTCTTTGTAAGCCTAGTACTTATTCTACCGGTCTCTTTTGCCGAATCGCTAAATTACGGGGACGTAAATATACCAGCATCGGTTGTCAAGCGATGTTGGGGTGGCACAAACACAAACACACAATTGGTTGGTTGAAATTGCCGAAATACGAGAAATTTAACAACAAATATCTTACAAACTACAGAATTTTCCCAATAAAGCCAAGAGAAAAAGATGTTTTATGTGACATTTTCTACCAGTATACGAAGTTTAAAAGTGTTTAGTTACAAAAGATTATTTTTAAAATCTGCCGGTCAAAGTGAAAAGATCCCACATACACACTCACACCACACACTCTCTCTTTCTCTATCACGTCCCCTATCTCTCTCGCTCCCTCTCTCTCACACAGACATACACGCATATTTACGTATATACTTCAGGTTTCTATTCAGTTTCCGTTTATCAAAATCCCGTCACACAAACCTCGTATAGGTCAACTCGATACTACAGGCTACCATGGAAGACACTTGTGTTCCAGGTTACCACGTAGTTGTTGGATCGAATCTGGAAAAAAGAATTGATTTTAAAATGTGTAAACCAGCTAAACAATTTGGTTGTACCCCTGTCTGTTGACATAGCTTTATTAATGAGTAAAATTAGATATTTTAAAAATTATTTATAACTTTTATTGAATGAGGTCAAGTATTTAGGCCAGTATATTTCTAACGATAAGTGAGGCTTCCTGAGATACAACTGTTTTACTCTTCTTTACACGGGGGTCATTTAGATCAATAGCATGCCTGAAATAAGTAAAAATAAAAATGTTTTAGAAAAGAAATATGCAGCCGAATGTTAATATTTTTGTTGTTGTGAAGGCGGCGAGCTGGCACAAACGTTAGCACACCGGGTGAACAGCTTAGCGGTATTTCGTTTGCCGCTACGTTCTGAGTTCAAATACCGCCGAGGTCGACTTTACCGTTCATCCTTTCGGGGTCGATTAAATAAGTACTAGTTACGCACTGGGGTCGATATAATCGACTTAATCGCTTTTTTCTGTTCTTGTTTGTCTACTCTATGTTTAGCCCCTTGTGGGTAGTAAAGAAATAGGCATTTCGTCTGCCGCTACGTTCTGAGTTCAAATTCCACCGAGGTCGACTTTGCCTTTCATCCTTTCGGGGTCGATTAAATAAGTACTAGTCACGCACTGGGGTCGATATAATCGACTTAATCGCTTTTTTCTGTCCTTGTTTGTCCACTCTATGTTTAGCCCCTTGTGGGTAGTAAAGAAATAGGTATTTCGTCTGCCGCTACGTTCTGAGTTCAAATTCCACCGAGGTCGACTTTGCCTTTCATCCTTTCGGGGTCGATTAAATAAGTACCAGTTACGCACTGGGGTCGATATAATTGACTTAATCCGTTTGTCTGTCCTTGTTTGTCCTCTGCGTGAAGCCCCTTGTGGGCAGTAAAGACATAGGCATTTTGTCTGTCTTTATGTTCTGAGTTCAAATTCCGTGAAGGTCGACTTTGCTTTTCATCCTTTTGGGGTCAATAAATTAACTACCAGTTGCGTACTAGGGTCGATCTAATCAACTGGACACCTCCTACCAAATTTCGGACCTTGTGCCTAGAGTAGAGAAAAATATTATTGTTGTTGTTGGTAGTGGTGGCGCTAGTGGCGATGATGATGGTGGCAGCGGTCGTTCTAGCGGTGAATTAGTCCCAATTCAGCTCTTGGAATAAATAATAATAATAATAATAATAATAATAATAATAATAATAATAATAATAATAATAATAATAATGCAGTACCAGGCAGTGGCTCTCATGGCTTCTGATCTTAACTGATTGGAAGTGTTATCATGTACATTGTTTTGTCTTGGTATAAAAGATGGGCTACAGCAAATATTCTGCTCAATACCACAGATTTGCTTGTCAGTTGTTTGACCGTAACCAGTTGAGCATGTCCCTTAGTGGCTGACGATATGTGCATCCCTGATCACGAGCAGAAATAGTGGGGGAGCATCATAGCCATGTGTTGAGAGGGATTCTTTGGGGTTTGAATAATTCACCTCTGGAAACATGGGTGGTTCTTTCAACATCCTTAAACAACCCTTATCCAGGGACCTTTTGAGCGGGATGGGCTACTCAACCTGAAGAAAATTCTAACTGGGCCCCACCTGCAAGGTCATGTGCTGTTTATCTTGATATGAGATCACAATGTCGCGCACATATGGTTGTGATGCATGTGCCTGGTGTACCTTTATCAGACGGGTAGTCATGATGGGTATATTGGGCTTCGTATATTTTACCCCAGTGTCACTTTGATGGCATGCACTGCTCTCTCACTCAATAATAATAATAATCCTTTCTACTATAGCCACAAGGCCTGAAATTTTGGAGAGGGGACCAGTCGATTACATGTTTCTCTGGTGCTTAATTTATCGATGAAAGCTAAAGTCGACCTTAGCGGGTTTTGAACTCAGAAAGTGCAGACAGGTGAAGTACCGCAAAGTATTTCGTCCGGCGTGATAACGATTCTGCCATCTCACCGACTTGACGACGACAACAACAACAATAATAATGGTTTCAAATTTTGCCACAGGGGCAGAAATTTTGGGGGAAGGGATGAGTCGATTACATCGACCCCCAGTACTTGATTGGAACTTATTTTATTGAACCTGAAAGGATAAAAGGCAAAGTCGATCTCAGTGGAATTTGAACTCACAACGTAGCGAATGGTGAAATACCGCTAAGCATTTCGTCCATGATAATTTCTTTTATTTGCCACCAGGTTGAAAGATGAGGGGGACAATACAAAGACAGACATAAAGTATGGGGGTTTCCATATAATGGAATGATAAAAAAAAGAAAAGTATACACAGTATATATTAAAAGAAGGGAAGTATGCTTAGTATACGACATTAAGCAGAAGAGAAGAAAAAAGCGACAGTGATGGGGTCCTCCTGATACAGGAGGACCTCTAAGGAAAATCGAGGAACCCCACCATCCAAGATCACCCTGAATACCAAAGACAAGTGCCCTCTCCAGCTTCTTTCCTCCGACTCAGAGGTCTACACTTAGAGCAATACCATCCACTCTTGCCATTTTCGCAACTTTCACCCACCTTTTGATAAATCCACACGAGGTCAGCACCTCCCTTCCCTCCTTCACTTTCCGTTTCAAGTGAAACTTGAAAATGTCGATGGGGGGCTTTACCAAAGAGGAATGACTCTTTCCTCATTCCTTTCAGCCTCGTTCACCAGATTACCGTTTTCGCCACAGCCACCAGACAAAGGAAAACTGTCTTGCCTGCCCGATTAAAGAAGGGTGTAGGGGCATTCATAACTACGGGTTCGGCCGACAGACGGATCCATCCCTCAAGCGACAGCATCATTTCGACATAACTCCACAAGTCAGCAATGTCCGGACACTGAATGAATGCATCCAGAACAGTTTCGTCCCTCTGTGAGCACCTCAGACAAGCCGTCTGACAGCACATTCGTGCCTGTAGAGTTCATCTCGAACCGCAGCGTTCTGTGGTAGCAATGCCAGGCCAAAGACATATGGAAATTATCTGTAATAGTCCTCGACCGGAAGGTTCCCCCGGAACAGACTAGCCAGTTCGTTTTCGTCAACGCCCAGGGTCTCCCCGAGGACATCATCGCACTTCCCCGCTATTAATCCTTTGTATATAGCTAAAGCGGAAGATCCACCAATCTTATTTCTCGACTGGTGGAGGACAGTGAACGTCTGACGACAGACTGGGTACCAGACACCCGGTCTCGGCCTATCCTTTACCCAGGACTGCAACTCCGTCAAGGAGAGACGTGCGGAAAGACGTGTCTCACAAACGGAGTCGACACACATTCACATTCTATAAATCGCTGCAGGTGGCGCAACCTGAGTACGTGTCTACGCGTCTAAAGACATGGCATGCCTAAGCCGCCACTCAGAGGGGGTTGGTAGCACAGTGACCGCCTGACCATTGGAAAGCGTCTCTTACAGAGCTTGAAGTTACCGTGTCTTCACACTATGGCGGCCATAACAACAACAACAATAACAATAACAACAATAACAACAACAATAATAATAATAATAATAATAATAATAATAATAATAATAATAATAATGCAGTACCAGGCAGTGGCTCTCATGGCTTCTGATCTTAACTGATTGGAAGTGTTATCATGTACATTGTTTTGTCTTGGTATAAAAAGATGGGCTCCAGCATATATTCTGCTCATTACCACAGATTTGCTTGTCAGTTGTTTGACCTTAACCAGTTGAGCATGTCCCTTAGTGGCTGGCGATATGTGCATCTCTGATCACAAGCAGAAATAGTGGGGGAGCATCATAGCCATGTGTTGAGAGGGATTCTTTGGGGTTTGAATAATTCACCTCTGGAAACATCGGTGGTTCTTTCAACATCCTTAAACAACCCTTATTCAGGGACCTTTTGAGCGGGATGGGCTACTCAACCTGAAGAAAATTCTAACTGGGCCCCACCTGCAAGGTCATGTGCTGTTTATCTTGATATGAGATCACCATGTCGCGCACATATGGTTGTGATGCATGTGCCTGGTGTACCCTTATCAGACGGGTAGTCATGATGGGTATATTGGGCTTCGTATATTTTACCCCAGTCTCACTTTGATGGCATGCACTGCTCTCTCACTCAATAATAATAATAATAATAATAATGAAAGGAAGCGGGTGGAATCTCCCCATGTCCTAAGGATACATCTAGTGATGGTGTCACACTGGTAATCGCTACCTCATATGAGTGACAATGAAAAAACAAAACATTGTGAATAACGGTGGTAATGAAACTAAAGCCAATGATGGTGACAGTGTTACACCCGATAGTCTCAGAGATTCTGGTCCGGCTCCAGCCTATCGATATCCAGAAAGGGACCACCACGCACGGTGTAGAAGGAGCAAGCAAATTAATGCTGTGGTCATAGAGTATTACTGCCTGAACAACCCTGTAGATGAAAATGGTGCTGATATCAGGGGTTACGAACAACGTATATAAGGTGGTAGTAGTACTAATAAATGTCAGAGCCCTGAGAACAGTGAGTAAAAATCTTGACAAGTACATGGAACAAATAGGGGCTGCAATAAGGGTGAAGCACTTGCAGAAAACAGCACTGCTTGGAACCGCTCGAATACTCCGGAAGGTGCTCGAAAAATAGTGAACTGCTGACACCGTAGTACATCTTCAGCGTTAGAAGCTGTACAAAGGCAATAAAAATAACAATAATAAATGCTCTGATGCAGTACCAGGCAGTGGCTCTCATGGATTCTGATCTTAACTGATTGGCAGTGTTATCATGTACAGTATTTTGTATTGGTTTAAAAGATGGGCTTCAGCAAATATTCTGCTCAATACCTCAGATTTGCTTGTCAGTTGTTTGACCGTAACCAGTTGAGCATGTCCCTTAGTGGCTGACGATATGTGCATCTCTAATCATGAGCAGAAGTAGTGGGGGAGTATCATAGCTGTGTGTGCAAAGGAATTCTTAGAGGTTTGGATAATTCACCTTTGGGAACGTAGTACGTTCAAAATCCTTAACCAACCCTAATTCAGGGACCTTTTGAGCTGGATGGGCTACTCGACCTGATGAAAATTCTAACTGGGCCCCACCTGCAAGGTCATGTGCTGTTCATTTTGATATGGGATCACCATGTCGCTCACATATAGTTGTGATGCATGTGCCTCGTGTACCCTTATCAAACGAGTAGTCATGATGGATATACTAGGCTTCATATTTTTTACCCCAGTGTCTGTTTGAGGGCATGCACTGCTCTCTCATTTAATAATAATAATAATAATAATAATAATAATAATAATAATAATAATAATAATAATAATAATAATAAATTTGTTAAAACGTACTCTAGAGTGTGGGCATTGTAGACCATAAACAATGGATTAGTCTGAGAGAGGACATCGCTGCTGACTGAAATACCATCAAGGTACTGCTTGAGCAAGTATCTCAGCTTTTCGTTGTCACGTGCCAGTAAACTGTGTTCCATTATCAATACACGTTTGTCGAGTAGAACCTTGTTAAAACGCTTCCAGAAGTTGGTCAACGGCTTGTATTCATCCATCATCTATAGAAAAAGAGTGACAAAACTTTTAGAAGACAAAACAGAAAAAGGAAATGGTGGTGCAGGTGGTGGTGGTGGTGGTTGTAGTTATGGTGGGAAAGTTAAAAGTAAAAATATTACGTTTCGGACTTAGCGCTTTGTCGGGTGTATAGCAAAGAGTCTAGAGCAGAGGGACAAAAGCAAGGAAGACGAAATAGGAACAGATAGTCAGTAGGAACGTGTGTTAGTGGCTGTATGCGCATAATCGCGCATATACTTACATCAGAATATGATCGTATATGAGAGGAAGGTGTGTTGAGAGTGTGACAATATCTGCTCGTGAATAAGGCGGCGAGCTGGCAGAAAAGTTAGTACGCTGGGCGAAATGCTTAGCGGTATTTCGCCTGTCTTTACGTTCTGAGTTCAAATTCCGCCGAGGTTAACTTTGCCATTCATCCTTTCAGGGTTTATTAAATAAGTACCAGATACGCACTGTGGTCGATATAATCGACTTAATCCGTTTTTCTGTCCTTGTTTGTCCCCTCTGTGTTTAGCCCCTTATGGGTAGTAAAGAAATAGGTATTTCGTCTGTCTTTACGTTCTGAGTTCAAATTCCGCCGAGGTTAACTTTGCCATTCATCCTTTCGGAGAGGATAAATTAAGTACCAGTTGCGTACTGGGGTCGATCTAATCGCTGGCCCCCTCCCCCAAAATTTCAGGCCTTGGGTCTAGAGCAGAAAAGAATATCTGCTCGTGAATACACGGGCAAAGGAAATAATGCACATTCACGGGTGGTGGCTGGTTTTTAATGAGGGTAAGGGAGAGAGAGAGAGAGAGAGAGAGAGAGAGAGAGAGAGAGAGAGAGAGAGAGAGAGGGTGGAGATGAAGAGAATGAGATAGAATGAGATAGAGTACGATCGCGGTGAGAATTCGAGTGCTTACTTTCTGTAAGTTTTTATTGCAAGGAATATGTTCATCCTGCCAGGCTTTCTCAACCTCCTCAGGTTTGATGGTGTCTGGATAGAAAGGGAGCACCTTCTCCCTTTCTGTTTCCAGTTTGCGGCATCTCTCGAACAGCTTCAGTATCTTGACCCCCTTAAAACAAACAGTAAAACAGACGGAATAAATAAGTAATAAGTTATATAACGAATAATTGGTGAAAATCCATGCGTTATACAAAGAAATATCATAAGACCTTTGTTGTTTGTTTGCCTTTTAGGGTTTGATTATTGTGTATTGTTATTTATTTAGTGATAAAGGTACCCTTGGACAAAGAAAATTAGTCAATTCATTTTGCTGACCCATGTATTAGGCATAAGTGATGAATAGTACACTTTTACTCTTTTACTTGTTTCAGTCATTTGACTGTGGCCATGCTGGAGCACCGCTTTTAGTCGAGCAAAACGACCCCCAGGACTTATTATTTGTAAGCCTTGTACTTATTCTATCGGTCTCTTTCGCCGAACTGCTAAGTTACGGGGACGTAAACACACCAGCATCGGTTGTCAAGCGATGTTGGCGGGACAAACACAGACACACACACACACACACACACACACACACACACACACACACACACACACACACACACACACATATATATATATATATACATATACATATATACGACAGGCTTCTTTCAGTTTCCGTCTACCAAATCCACTCACAAGGCTTTGGTCGGCCCGCGGCTATAGTAAAAGAAAAAACTTAGCGGTTCGGCAAAAGAGACCGAGAGAATAAGTACTAGGCTTACAAAGAATAAGTCCTGGGGTCGATTTGCTCGACCAAAGGCGGTGCTCCAGCATGGCCGCAGTCAAATGACTGAAACAAGTAAAAGAGTAAAAGAGTAAGGATGTTCAAGGTTCACGGAAATGTTCAAGGCTACGAAATATGTTTTAAAAAATATCAGTTAATTGATGTTATGTGGAAATGACCTAACAGTGTTTACAGATTCTAGTATTACTATTTTCTATTACATGCCTGTATCTATGCTGGTAATATGTCAATGACCGGACTAAAACGACTGTGTATTCAGTTATGTCAATTATGGGATGATAAAGACATTCTTTGACACAATACTTTTACTTCAACAGCTCAGATCTTTAATCTTTTCCAGTCCACTTCTACACATTTCTGTCATTTGGTGCAACTAAATACGCTGCGGCCATTTTTGCTATGTAGAATATCTTTTCTTTTATCTTTTAGTTCTTTCAGTTATTAGACTGTGGCCATAAACTTGCAGACGTACGAGCCGGCCAAAGAATAGTGGGTCCCACGGCATCATATATTCCTTCGTTTTTACATAGACCCATGAGATTTTCCCCACCTTGTTGCGTATGGGTACCATTTTACGATTTAATAAACTCAAACGCTGTGGTTCATTGTTCTATGTCGAAGATTATGGCCATCAATTTCAGGAATGTGAAGGTAGGCCTTCCACAAGTCACTGAAAATTGCGGTTCCTGGAAGAATCGACTGATGTATGTGTTCCTCTAGTGTGTCACGATTCCAACATGGCACCGCATACCTTGTTAGATTGTCTCAACCGCCACAATTATAAGGGTGTTATTCCGCCCTAAGTCTACGATGAAAAGTATTCCAGCTGTAGCCATATTGTTTTTGCTTGCATATAGTGCTACATTATCTAATGCAGACTTTTCTTATTTTAGTTGGTCTCGTGTGATCTGAAGGAGATTTGGCTTCCATTCCCATCAGATCTAGCCACTACGGAGGCGCCCTCATTTGCATGCCGGAATACTGCAGTGAATTATTACAGAGGTCAGCCAGTAATAGTGGTGACGAGGAGATATAAAACTGAGAAACATTAGTAGAAAGACTATACTGACCTTATCTCTTTGTCTGGTGAGTTTGTTGATGGCGTCATTACTCTCTAAAGCGAGACGAGTAAGTTTCTCGAACTCCGTAGTCCGTAACTTGTTCATCTCAATCTTCATTCCTTGCAACACAAACCTCATCTTATCCTTTTCCTGTTGATGAGAAAATATATAGGTTTGAAATTTTGACAAAGGCCAGCAGTTACGGGTGTGGGTAGGGTTAAGTCGATTACACCGACTTTAGCATTTTACTCGGCTTGTTCTGCTAGCACGCCGACTTGAGAAAATGTAACATTACAGAGTAAATATCAAAATAATATGATACAAAATAGAAACGATATGAAAGAAGAGAAGACAAGAGCACGCAGAGAGCGCAGACCTCCGCCAAAGCAGCACCAACATCCTGTGGAGGCCCAGTGGTTAGGGCAGCGGACTCGCGGTCGTAAGAACGCGGTTTCGATTCTCAGACCGGGCATTGTGAGTGTTTATTGAGCAAAAACACCTAAGCTCCACGAGGCTCCCGCGGGGGTGGGGGGGGGGTGAACCCCGATGTACTCTTTCACCATAACTTTCTCTCACTCTTTCTTCCTACTTCTGCCACAAAGCAGAGGAACCATGGTGTAACCCACTATGGTATGGTGAACTTTCAGACCCTAGTCTAGATTGCGAATCCTCTGTACCCCAGGATGGTTCAGCGCTCCACCCGTTAAAAGCCACCGTTTACGGAATGAGGATAACGACGTAGCTTTCGCGCCCGTGCAACCGCCAGTCTATCGCGTGTGGTGGGTGGATCTTAAAGTTGCCACACGCATTCTTAGTAGCTTAGAGTAGGCTCGAATTAGAGATTATTCTTTGTGGCTAATGGCATGAGTCCTGATTGGAAGAAGAAGAAGAAGAAGAAGAGAAGAAGAAGAAGAAGAAGAAGAAGAAGAAGAAGAAGAAGAAGAAGAAGAAGAAGAAGAAGACAGAATTATCGGAGTTATGGGCATTGAAAGTGTACATGCATCAAGAAAGTGCAATAATAAGGTTTAGCAGTTCAAAACACTGAGTAGTAAAATCAGAATTAAGTCCGCTGAATCTGGAATCAAAAATTTATGTACAGTCAACGGAAACGTTTAACTGGAAAATGTAGAATTATCGGAGTTATGGGCATTCAAGGAGTACATGCATCAAGAAAGTGTAATAATAAGGTTTCGCAGTTGAAAACTGTGAGTAGTGAAATGCAGAATTAGGGCCGCTGATCGTGCGAATCATATATTTACCACTTCACTAAAAACTAACAACTGTAAATGCAGGTGCTATGGGTTATTTCCCTTGAGTGTTAAAAAAATATTGCGCAAGTGGTATACGTTATTTCCCTTGGGTGTTTAAGAAAAAAAATTAGTTATATGAGCTAGTGATAAAGATCCCTTCCAGGGGCCGTATTTTCAACAATCTAAGTATGTCACTAGGTTTCCAGATATGAGTGCTACTCACGTATCAAGTTTTATCAAAATCAAGGAATCGATGTAGGAGGAGTTAGCTAACAACGCCACAAACAAACACACACCGATGTAGTAGATATCTTTCCTTCTACCCATCTGTCTATCTGTCTGACTATGTATGTATGTATGTATGTATGTATGTATGTATGTATGTATGTATGTATGTATCTATCTGTCTATCAGCCTATCAACCTACTTATATTTCTATCTATCCATCTCCATTGTCATGGACCCTCACCCCACCCCAAAAAACAAAAAACAAAAAAAACAATGTTCTCTTCTAAACAAAACCCCACCAAAAAACATCTGTTTTATATAAATGAACAAGCTGTTTGTACATTCACAAAATTGTATTTGACAAGTTCGGGAAAGGAATGAAGGAGCTATAATAATGAAAAAAAAGGATTTTTTTTCAAAAATTTTGACGACTTTTTTTCTCAATGTTCAATTTCTGTACATCACACCTAACACGCGCGCGCACACACACACAACACACACACACACACACACACACACCACACACACACACACTCTCTCTCTCTCTCTCTCTCTCTCTCTCTGTATACATACATACATACTTACATACAATCATATATGTATATGTGTATATATATATATATATATATATATATATATATATATATATATATATATATACATGTCTGTCAGTCTCTATCTATCTATCTATCTATCTTTCTATATATATATATATTCTATGCAGAAATATAACTTGGCTGTGAGTGCGTATCTGTGTAGACAAGACTGTAGTGAGTAGAGACAGAAAATAAATGACGATGTACAAACCTCTCGTAGTTTTCGATTTTTCTCTTCGTTGACTTTTGCATTGTAGGCCATTTTTACCTTTAAGTTGCCAATCAGCTCCTACAATTTCACAAAAATTGGTGCCATTTGTACCAAGGTATATTTTAGAAGGAATAGAATAGTATTACACTAGATATTTCAGTGGTGCACTGCTTTATAGGATTGTGTGTGTCTATACATACATGCATATACATATACATACATACATATATAAAGTTAATCCAAACATGAAAACATAAAAAGAAAACACAACAACGCGAGGACGTGAAACAAATATAGTATTATTGGACGCTCAGGAAAGAAGGGAAGGAAGGTTCAACGTTTCGAGCAGAGCTCTTCGTCAGAAAAATAGGAAAAGGAAAGATCCAGAGAAGGGAAGACGGAGGAAAAAAAATCTCCAACGGTACACACGCGGTCACATGTATATGTATGTATACATACATACATACATACATACATACACACACACACACACACACACACACATATATATATATATATATATATATATATGCTTACTTCCCAACCACATGGTTCCAGTTTCAGTCCCACTGCGTGGCACCTAGGACAAGTGTCTTCTACTTTAGCATCGGGCCGACTAAAACCTTGTCAGTGGATTTAGTAGACGGAAACTGAAAGAAGCCGGTCGTATATATATATATGCGTGTGTGTGTGTTTGTCTTCGTGTCTAAGTTTGTCCCCCGCCCCGGCTTGACAACCAGTGTTGGTGTGTTTACGTCCACATAACCTAGCGGTTCGGTAAAAAAATAAAACCATAGGATAAGTAGCAGGCGTAGAAAAAATCAATTGGGGTCGATTTATTCGACTACAAATTATACGAGGCGTGCCCCAGCATGGCCACAGTCTAATGACTGAAACAAGTAAAAGATAAAAAATAAGTATATATATCAGGTCATCCCATAAGTTCTGTCCGATTTATCTTTTTTAAAATTGACTGAAATTTAAAAGTATTTTAGAATGTCTAACGGAATTTAAAAGTATTTTTATGCATTTATGGACATTTAAACTAATTAAATGTTACTTTACGGAATAACAGAATTAAAATTTCTTTGACTAAAACCCTTTCTAACATGGAAGTATCCAAAGAGTATTTGAGGCACATAATGCTTTATGAGTACACGCACACACATACAATTATTTCATATAATTGCGAACGTGTTGCGTTGGTGTTAGTGGAAAGGGGCAATAACTAATGCACACATGAATTAATGCCCCTCGCTCGAGGTTTGGCTTGTACGAAGACCGTTTTTTCTTGTCAGTATCGATCAAGGTGCTACAAAAACAAATAGCGATGGCTTCCGAGAATTTTTTTTGAAGATTTATAACATGCAGTATACAGAACGACTAAACATATGAGAGGGGCGGTAACTCATATATGCAAAGATTCACACACGCGCACACACACACAGGTACACATACTCACACAGCAGATATATATTTATGTGCATGTAAAAAGTAACATGTATTTTCCTTTATTATTATATTTCTAATTTGTATTAGGTGTTATTTACGTCTTGAATGTTTATATTTCGATAAGAGAAGCCGTTATTTATTGTATTGGTAAAAAACAAACAAACAACGGTTATGTACAAGTTTAAAATAATTAAATTTGAAATTAAGAATTAAAGGGAGACAATAAATGAGATGTAACTACCACAAGAGTCAGTATGAACTTAATTATGAGAATTGATAGCACAACCGGTAAGAAAATAATCTGTTTTGTACGTTGTTGCATACATCTGTGCATCAGTGCATCCACACATATGGTATCTATGTCTCTAAATACTTAGATATGAACACGTATTTCTTTATTACCCACAAGGGGCTAAACAAAGAGGGGACAAACAAAGGGATTAAGTCGATTACATCGACCCCAGTGCGTAACTGGTACTTAATTTATCGACCCCGAAAGGATGAAGGGCAAAGTCGACCTCGGCGGAATTTGAACTCAGAACGTAACAGAAAAGCAGTTCCCATAGCCTTTACAGGAGTTTCAAGATCGGTGAGACGTGGATGGTATCTTGCCGTTACGTTCTGAGTTCAAATTCCGCCGAGGTCGACTTTGCCTTTCATCCTTTCGGGGTCAATAAATTAAGTACCAGTCACGCACTGGGGTCGATGTAATCGACTTAATCCGTTTGTCTGTCCTTGTTTGTCCCCTCTGTGTTTAGCCCCTTGTGGGTAATAAAGAAATAGGTATCTACAAATTGGAGCCCTGGTCGGAATGCTTGCAGTAGAATAGATTCCATAAAGGGCTGTCATGGATTAGGTAATAGTGTCGAACTAGGAGGCGAACTAACTCGTTTGACCCAAGTGTGAAACGGCAGGTTTTGAACGCAGAATGTAAAGAGCCTTAACAAATACTGATAGGCATCTTGTCCCAAGCTCCAACTATAACAATGGTACCCAACTCTAGGCTCATACTTTAAATTCAACCCTGCCGATTCAGTGTCTTTGCAGCAGCAGCAGCCGTTCAAGAATTTGGACCTGGAGATTTCCATTTCCAGCGACTTCGAGGGCCACCTCCCAGTGGTGTCGGGCGTCAACGAAGAGCCATCGACTACTACAAGACGACCAAAGATTTTCTTTTTTAAAGGTCTGGGGTCTCCCGCCCCTAAGCCCTAGACCATCACCTAATCACCCTTACCCGTCTTGTTGCTTAACAACAACAACAACAACAACAACGACGACAACAACAACAACAACAGCAGCAGCAACAACAACAACACTAACAGCTATAACGTGTCTTACCGCTATTCGTTGCACTTTACGCATCTGTTTTTCGATTTCCTCAGAGCTTTTCGCGTCTTTCTTCTTCAGCTTCTCAAATGCTTCCTTACGTTCTTCTGTGGTCTCGTGGTAATGTGCCTTTGTCTGGTTAAACAACATCCACAGATGTTCGACTTTTGATTCCAGAGACACACGTAACGAATGCTTCTCTTCGAGGTTCTGGTCAAAGAAAAAAATAAAATATGATAAACATGACAAAGACAGTGAGGAGGTGATGGTGGTGGAGATGGTGGTAGTGATGGTGGTGATGGTTAGGTACGCACTCACAATCACGATTTCTGGACTGGCCAATGCATCGAGTTCTTGAGCAAGACACTCAGCGCTGGATTAAAATAAGCGCGTACTTAGGGCATCAAGGGATGGGGGCACTACAGGAATGAAAATGGTTTACGGCACGAAAGAAATCATTGTAAACTTGCTAAAATAATATTCGTAATGCTTTATCTCTACTGTGGAGGCGCGTGGCTTAGTGGTTAGGGTGTCAGCATCATGATAGTAAGATTGTGGTTTCGATTTCTGGACCGGGCGACGCGTTGTGTTCTTGAGCAAAACACTTCATTTCACGTTGCTCCAGTCCACTCAGCTGGCAAAAATGAGTAACGCTGCGATGGACTGGCGTCCGTCCAGCTGGGGAACACATACGCCATTGAAACCGCGAAACCGGGCCCATGAGCCTGGCTAGGTTTTAAAAGGGCGCATTATATTATTATCTCTACTAAGTATAGAATCAGAAGTTTTACGTAATTTTAATTTTAACGATATCATCGAAGATTTTGTAATTAAAAACGAGAAAAAAACGGAGAAAACTTTTCAAATATAAATAAAGTGGAAATATACAAAAATAAATATTTTCCATCTTCCTGTTAATTTTGTTTCATTTTGCAAAATAGAAATTTATTTTATGGTTTATTATTGTTTACGTTTTGAACCATTTATATATACTTGAGGGCAACAAAACCTTTTAAGTGCTTAGGGCCTCTATGGGTCTTAATCCGGCCCTGATGACACTTCACCTTACATTGCTCTGCGATTACTTCAGCACCTGATGTGTGTTTCCAACATGTTGATTTGATGGAGGAGTGAAGAATCAGGTGAAGAGTCAACATATAGCTTAGTCAATCAACCTATCGATAAGGAGGTAAGTCAGCTGGTCAGTAAAAGGCTTGATCAGCCAATCAGAATGTAGGAAAGTTAGTTTGTAAGTAATTAGGTCGCTGTCTCATTCTTTAGTCAGTAAGGCAGTCTTTACATTTACTAGCTATTCATTTGGTCACCAGGTCAGTCAACGAGTCAATAAGTATGCCAAGGCGTGTGGCTTAGTGGTTAGGGTTTCCGACTTGTGATCATGAGGTTGTGAGTTCAATTCTTGGCGGTGCATTATGTCCTTGAGCAAGACACTTTATTAAGTGTCACTCCAGTACACTCAGCTGACAAAAGTTAGTAGTACCTGTATTTCAAAGGAGCCAGCTTTGTTGCATTCCCTCACATTGAGAACTATGTTAAAGGTATGCGTGTCTATGGAGTGCTCAACCAGTTGCACGTGAATTTCACGGGCAGGCTGTTGCGATGATTGGATCAACTTAATGATATTCTAACCTCATAAGAAATACTCTGCGTAACAAAGGTGGCTAGTTGGCACAAACGTTAGCACGCCAGGCGAAATTCTTAGCTGTATTTCGTCTGTAGTTACGTTCTGAGTTCAAATTCCGCCGAGGTTAGCTTCGACTTTCATCCTTCCGGGGTCGATAAATTAAGTACCAGTTACGCGCTGGGGTCGATGTAATCAATTTACTACCTTTGTCTGTCCTTGTTTGTCCCCTCTATGTTTAGCCCCTTTTGGGCAATAAAGAAATAAGAAATACTTTGTGTAGCCACACGAACAGAACCCAATAAAGCATATTTAGAAAACCAACCAGCCCCTATAATTGAATAAACCCCAATTCTAGAAACACAAAAATAACCCAATATCGTCACTGTTTCAGTCAGACTGCGGTCATGCCAGAGCACCACCTTCAATTGTTAGTCGAATGAATCAACCCCAGTACTTATTCTATCGTCTCTTTTGACAAATCGATAAGTTACGGAGATGTAAACACACCAACACCGATTGTCAAGTGGTGATGGTGGCGGGGGGACAAACACAAACACACACACACACATATATGTGTGTGTGTGTGCGTGTGTGTGTGTGTGCGTGTGTGTGTGTACGACGGGCTTCTTTCGATTTCCGTCTACTAAATCCACTCACAAGGCTTTGGTCGGCCCGAAACTATAGTAAATGACACTTTACCCAAGGAACCATGCAGTGGGACTGATCCTAGAACCACGTGCTTGCGAAGCAACCTTCTTACCACACAGCCACTCCTGCATAATATCCATAAAAATAAAGCAAGAAATAGTCTCAAAAATGGACAAACAAGAAAAGGAAAATAATTAACCAAAGCAGGTTTAATATATTCCCTACTAAATAGCTTAATTGCATCTGATAAAGGCTGAAGAATCTTCGTTGTCATAACTGATGGAGTATTACTTAGGTATTACTTAATGCAGAACTCTCTCAGAAAGTAGGGCAGTTAGCAGAGAGACCATAGAGCAAACAAAGCAACTAGTTAGGGGCATTCCATCGTTTACGAAGACGAGGGTTCCAGTTGATCCGATCAGCCTGCTCGTGCAATTAACGTGCAAGTGGCTGAGCACCTTATAGACACATGCACCCTTAATGTAATTCTCAGGGTTAATGTAATTCTCAGCGTGATACAGAGTTTCACAAGGGTGGCTCCTTGAAATACAGGTACAACTCATTATTGCTAGCTGTGTGAACTGAAACAACGTAAAATAAAGTGTCTTGCTTAAGGACACAACGCACCGCTGAAAATCGAACTCGCGACCTTACGATCATTAGCTGAATACCCTGACCACTAAGCCACACGCCTTCACCAACTAGTTAGTAGCTAGTTTAGTAACTAGGGCAGTCACGTGGCATGTCGTCTAACCAGTCATTTAGTTTGTCAATCAGTGACTTAATTGCTCAGTATTTAAAGGTGGCAAGCTGGCAGAAACGTTAGCACTCCGGGCGAAATGCTTAGTAACATTTCGTCTGTCTTTACGTTCTGAGTTCAAATTCCGCCAAGGTCGACCTTGCCTTTCATCCTTTCAAGATCGATAAATTAAGAACCAGTTGCGTACTGGGATAGATCTATTCGAATGCCCCCCCCCCAAATTTCAGGTCTTGTGCCTAGAATAGAAAAAGAATTGCTCGGTATTTAAGTTGATCGGTCATTTATCCTGTGTGTAGGTCAGCCAGTATGAAGGTCAGTAGTTAAGTTACTTTTCAGTGTACAGGTCACTAGGCCGGTCGCTTCAGTATGTAAGTCATAAGGTCAGTTATTTTAGTATGTTGGGCAATATGCCAGCTGTCTGGCACACATTAATATGTTGATCGTTAGGTAATATGCTTCCGTACGTCTGTCTCTCAACGTGTTGGTTAGTAGGCCAGCCAGTAAGTTTAAGTGAAGACGCATAGTTTAGTGGTTGAGGCAATCAGATCACGATCGTATGACTGAGTTTGATTCCTAGCGGCGCAATTTATCCACAAGCAAGATACGTTGTCCCAATCAACTCATCTGGTAAAAATAATTTGTACCTATATTTTAAAGGGCCAGCCTTGTCACACATATAAATTTGAAGTAAAATATGAGTATATATCTTATATGTAGTAGAAGACACTTGCCCAAGGTGTCACACCGTGGGACTGAACCCCGACCCGTGTGGTTGGGAAACAAACTTCTTTCCACACAGCCACGCCTAGACCTTTAGCTTTTGCCTTTTACTAGTCTCGGGCATTGGGTTACAGCCATGCTGGAGCACTGCCTTAAAAGTTCGTAGTCGAGGTTTAGTCGAACAAATCAACACCCACTACTTATCTTTTTTCAAGTCTAGTTCTTATTCTATCGGTCTGTTTTTCCGAACCGCTAAGTCACGGAGATGTAAACAAACCAACAGAGGTTATCAAGCAGTTTAGGGACAAACACACACACACACACACACCACACTTACGCGCGTGCACGTACGTACGTACGTACATACATACATACATACATACATACATACATACATAATACATACATACATACTACATACATACATACATACATACATACATACTACATACATACATACATACATCATACATACATACATACATACATACATACATACATACATACATACATACATACATACATACATATCTACGAGAGATTTCTGCAGTGTTCACAAATCCATTCACAAATTATTGTTTGGCCCAAGGCTACAGTAGAAGATATTTGCCGCACGGTGGGATTGAACTCTAGACAACACGGTTGGTAAGAAAGCTTCTTAACCACACAGCCGCGCCTGCTCCAGTAAAACTGAGTGATTGACATACTGAAGTGCATAGTGAGAAAATTTGACTGGCCCCTACATTTTGATCGACAGTCCTCTATACACCAGTTGACTAAGCTATTCACCTATATACTATTTGACTGACCGTGGAGGCGCAATGGCCCAGTGGTTAGGGCAGCGGACTCGCGGTCATAGGATCGCGGTTTCGATTCCTAGACCGGGCGTTGTGAGTGTTTATTGAGCGAAAACACCTAAAGCTCCACGAGGCTCCGGCAGAGGATGGTGGTGATCCCTGCTGTACTCTTTCACCACAACTTTCTCTCACTCTTCTCTTACTTCCTGTTTCTGTTGTACCTGTATTTCAAAGGGCCGGCCTTGTCACTCTCTGTGTCACACTGAATATCCCCGAGAACTACGTTAAGGGTACACGTGTCTGTGGAGTGCTCAGCCACTTACACGTTAATTTCACGAGCAGGCTGTTCCGTTGATTTGGATCAACCGGAACCCTCATCGTAACCGACGGAGTGCTTCCAATTTGACTGACCAAGCAAATGATTGACAGACTATTAAAATACATGGAGGACGAGTGACCTACTGGCCTACATACTAAAACTTATTGGCCTGGCTCTCTTTTGGTTACGACGACAAGCATTCCAGTTGATCCAACAAACTGAACAAACCCTAACCCTAACCCTGCTCGGGAAATTCACGTGCAAGTGGCTGGGCACTCTACAGATCCGCGTGCCCCTAACGTAAGTTCTCAGAGAAATTCAGTGTGACATAGAATGTGTCAAGGCTGGCCCTTTAAAATATAGGTACAACTCATTTTTACCAGATGAGTTGATTGGGACAACGTGAAATAAAATATCTTGCTTGTGGATAAATTGCGCCGCTAGGAATCGAACTCACAGTCATACGATCGTGATCTGATTGCCTCAACCACTAAACTATGCGTCTTCACTTAAACTTACTGGCTGGCCTACCAACCAACACGTTGAGTGACAGACGTACGGAAGCATCTTACCTAACGATCAACATACTAACATGTATATACACATACATACATATACATATATATATGTATATATATAAACTTTCAAACTATCAAATTTATCTTATACATTATATCTATATTTTTATATTTATTTATTTATATATATTTTTAATACAATAAGGTCTTTCACACGGGTATATCTTTATGATGAGTTCAATATTGATTTCCTTATATTAATAATAATAATAATTATTATATTAAAATATATATATATATACATATATATATAAATATATATATATATATATACATTATATATATATATATATATATATATATATATATATATAATTATATATATATATATATAATATATATATATATATGTATATGTATTATATATATGCATATATATAATATATGATATATAATATATATGTATGTGTGTGTGTGTGTGTGTGTGTGTGTGTGTGTTAGTAACCATTACTGCTTGACAACCGGTGTTGGTGTGCTTATGATAGGACCGATAAAAAATGTAGCAGGCTTTAAGATAAATAAGTACTTGGGTCGATTCATTCAACTAAAAACAAGTAAAATTCTCCCAGTGTGGTTGCAGTTTAATAAGTGAAACAAGTAAACACACAATAAAACAAGTTTTTAAATATAGGTGAACAGTCATCTGATGTGTAGGGGCCAGTAGACGAGCTAGTAGGGGAACTTGTAGGGGATCCAGTATTGTATCCAGTGGGGGGATCCTGTAGGGGATCCAATAAGGGAGCTAGTAGGTGATTCAGTAAGGGATCAAACAGGAGATTCAATAGGGGAGCTAGTAGGGGATCCTGTAAGTGAGCCAAAGGGAGCCAGCTGGAGAGCTAACAGGAGATACAGTAGGAGATCTAGTAGGGGATCCAGTAGGGGAGGTGATAGGGGATCCAGTGAGGGAAGCTAGTAGGGTAGCCAATAGGGGAGCCAGTTGGAAAACTTGTAGGGGAGCCAGTAAGTGATTAAGTAGGGAATCCAGTATGGGATATAGTAGGGGAATGAGTAGGGTAGCCAATAGGGGAGCCAGAAGGGGAGACAGTTGGAAAACTTGTAGGGGATCCAGTTGGGGAGCCAGTAAGGGATTCAGTAGGGGATCCAGTAGGGGATATAGTAGGGGAACGAGTAGGGGAGCCAGCAGTGGACTCAGTAGGAGAGCCAGTAGGGAAAACAAGTCAGTCAGTCAGTTAAATGCTGATTTAGCTCGCTAACCTTGTTCCGAACTTCATCTTTCAAATTTTCAAAATCCGATTTTGCTTTCATTTCCTTCTCGATGAAATTTTGTTCCATAGCATACATGATATCAGCCAAATCATTCATCTCGGCACCATACATGGACAGCATCTTCTCCCTTTCTTTGTCGAATTCTTTTTTGACTATGCACAAATCTTTATCATATTCCAGCTGGAAGTTCTGTAGCCTTTCTTTCTGTAGTTCTGAAAAAATTTTTCACATATCACATGGTTAGTAACTTCGAGTTGCAGGGAGAAGTGGTGTTGTTAGTGGTGATAGTGGGGGTGCTAATGCCGGTGATGATGATGATGATGATGGAATTTAGGTAACATCAATGGGATAGTTTTGTATGTATGTGTGTATACATGCATACATATATATATATATATGTATGTGTGTGTGTGTGTGTGTTGTGTGTGTATACATACATACATATATATATATAATATATATATATATATATATATAATGTAAATCTCTTCGTTCTGTGTGTGTTTGTAAAAGATTATAACGGCCGTATTTTTCAACTGATTTTCTCCAAACTGGGAACATACATTACTTATGTTCCTGGGTTCGTTTTAGACTTTAAAATTTTTCACATACCCCTGGGGGCAGAAAACATCCGTTCCTGGGTTATGTGGACACGGGTGGTAACTCTTTGCGTAGTAACTTTTAGAAATTGATTGTCTCCCTTACATCCATTGGTCATAAAAAAATATTGCTTTTTATATTACATTCACGTCTTTGAAAGTTTTACAAAATATTTACTTCCCGTTTTCTAGTGTCAGTGACGTCTACATCTCTCTATCTCTCTATCCACCTCTATCTATCTCTATCTATATCTATCTATCTATATCTCTCTATCTATATCTTTATACCCATCTGTATCTATTTCTATGTCTATCTATCTCTCTGTATCTATCTGTCTATATCTTATCTATTTATCTATATTTATCTTATTTGTCTAAAAAGCTAGCTCTCTCTCTCTCCCACTCTTTATATCTCACTCACTCTCTATTGTTTTCACTTTCATTTTTAAGACGCTATTGTTTTCACTTTAAGTTCAATCGTTATTGCTTTCATTGTAAGTTTTCAATTGCTATTTCCAAATAACAACGACAAATTACTGACAGAAAGAAGTTCACAACTACTGATGAAAGTAATTTCATGCATAATTTACTGACAGAAGCAACTTCATAAATTTCACTTAAATCTGTACACTTAGTTAATTTCCCTTAAAATTTTTATTTACTTTTGTGACGGTTTTGTGTTTTTCTGTTGTTAACGGCTATTTTTCTGGTTCCTTCAATACTGACTCTTTGGTTCACTGACAAATTTCACTTCAACCTGTACAGTTCTTTATTTTTCTGTAAAAATTTCTTATTTAATTTCGGCCCGTCGTATTAAGAAATATAATTACCGTTACCCAGTCATTTTCATTGTTTACTATCTTCGGCACCCATGTATTTCTGTATACGTATATAATCATGTCTAGAAGGAAAGTGTCAAATTTGTCTACAATGTCAAAACCAGCCAAAAGAATGTATCTGTCAAGGGAAACAGAGACAGCTGAAGAAAGGGAAGCATACCAAGAAATTATGATCCTGCAGTTCATTATGCAGATGGCACTAGAGTTTCCATTGATGCAATGACAACTGAGTGTATACATTGTAAAGCAAGGAAGTGGCCTGGAGAGACATCTGCACTGTACTGCAGTGGTGGAAAGGTTAAACTCCCTGCAATCCACCAACCTCCAGAGCCACTGAAGAAACTGTTGTTAGCAACTGACTAAGATTCCAAGCACTTCCAAGACAAAATTAGACAATACAACACTGCACTATAGATGACATCATTTGGAGCCACAAGAGATTTAATCGAGCCTGGATTCATGCAAACTTTCGTGATCCATGGTCAGATTTATCATCATATTGGCACTCTATTACCTCTGCCAAATGAATCACCAAAAATTGGCCTTCCATTGTTTATAATCTATCCCTGTATTTTTGGTTACGAAATAAGTTACACAAAACGTGTTTTTGAATTACATGTATACTTTATATACATCTACTTTATATACATATATGACTTGAAATCTTGCTTTTAATATTTCACTTAACGTCTATGTTCCTTGTTGGTATGGGTTCGGGAGTTACTAATGTAGAAAGTTGGTATCTAAGCTACTAGACCTAAGCAATCTAGATGGCATTTTAAAATTTCATTATTCTCTTTAACCCGGA